>NC_079195.1:24339965-24479965 GCF_029499605.1 Hyla sarda
CCTACCGGGATACCGGGAAAATTCCTGGTAAGCCGGCTGCCCTGTGGGCTGACAGTGTCTGAAGGACAGGCTGCCTGAAAACCGACAAGTCACTGGGTCAGCCTGTCAGGAGTGTCAGGACCTGTGTGCACCCAGCTGCAGCATCACACACAGGTGACACTCGGACGGACACTCCTGACAGGCTGACGCAGTGAGCGGAGGTCCGGAGGCTACAGAGTCTGTACTTGGAGCTGTACAGACAGGAACCTCACCTCTACTCTCTGCCTCCTCACTGCTCCTGGCCCCTCCTCAGCACACAGTGAATTGAGCTGCTCGGGGGAAGATCTGCAGCCCCGGGTGAGAGGAAAGGGGAACCTAATGTGTGAGGGAGGGGGATGGGAATGCTGTTATGGGGCAGGGGGGGGGGAGTGACTAGTAAGGGGGAGACCTGTTATGGGAGGGGGGGAGGGTTGCTGGAGAAGGGAGACCTGTGACGGGGGCAGGGGGTTTCTGCAAAGAGGGAACCTGTGATGTGGGTGGGGGATTGTTGGAGAGGGGAGACCTGTGATGTTTGTTTGTGGGGGGGGGATGAGTTGCTGGAGAGGGGGGACCTGTTATGTGGAGGCTGGAGAGGGGGGGTCCTGTGAAGTGGGGGAGGGGTGTGTTGGTGGAGAGGGGGGACCTGTTATGTGGAGGCTGGAGAGGGGGGGTCCTGTGATGTGGGTGGGTGTGTGTGTTGGTGGAGAGGGGGGACCTGTTATGTGGAGGCTGGAGAGGGGGGGTCCTGTGAAGTGGGGGAGGGGTGTGTTGGTGTAGAGGGGGGACCTGTTATGTGGAGGCTGGAGAGGGGGGGGTCCTGTGATGTGGGGGAGGGGTGTGTTGGTGGAGAGGGGGGACCAGTTATGTGGAGGCTGGAGAGGGGGGGGTCCTGTGATGTGGGGGAGGGGTGTGTTGGTGGAGAGGGGGGACCTGTTATGTGGAGGCTGGAGAGGGGGGGTCCTGTGAAGTGGGGGAGGGGTGTGTTGGTGGAGAGGGGGGACCTGTTATGTGGAGGCTGGAGAGGGGGGGTCCTGTGAAGTGGGGTGGGTGCTGGTGGAGAGGGGGGACCTGTTATGTGGAGACTGCAGAGGGGGGTCCTGTGAAGTGGGGGAGGGGTGTGCTGGTGGAAAGGGGGGACTTGTTATGTGGAGGGTGGAGAGGGAGAACCTGGTATGTGGGGTGGGTTCTGGGGAGAGAAGACCTGCTTTATAGTATTTTGTAAAGGAGGGGCATTTTGGTTCTTTTTTTTTTTTTTTTTTGCAATTTAAGTTGTTTATTATTTTTATTTCACTATTTTTTATATTAAACTACAGTTAAAGGACAAATCTCCTGCGATCTCTTGTATGGAGCCTCTGTGCTGTAGCGGAAACAGAGGTCGCCGCGCCCTCTCCATATAGTTCTATGGGAGAGCCGTTCGGCAATCTTTGCCTCTCCCATAGAGATTTATGAAGGGGGATATGTTTTTAAACATGAGACTTGTCCTTTAAGGGGAACCGGCTATGAGTTTCATGCTGCCCAAACAGCAGCATCATAAAACAGTACACTATGAATTACACTGAGACGCTCGGTCATTCAGAGGAATCTTAGTTTGAAAATGCCCCTGGAACCCCAATAATTAGTCCTCGGGGAGGGTCCAAGCTGGGCGGGTGACACATCTCTCCCTATATCAATGGTTTCCAAACTGTGGCTCTCCAGCTGTTGCTAAACTAAAACTCCCAGTAAAACTACAACTCCCAGCATGCCCAGACTGTAGTTGGAACAGCTAGCAGTCCACAGTTTGGAGACCTAGGGGGGAGATTTATCAAAACCTGTGCAGAGAAAAAGTTGCCCATAGCGACCAATCAGGTCACTCCTTTCATTTTTAACAAGGACTCTGCAAAAGGAAAGAAGCGATCTGATTGGTTGCTATGGGCAACTGGGCAACTTTTCCTCTGAACAGGTTTTGATATATCTCCCCCCTAGTCCCTATACAGTCCTGCAATATAAGTCATGGGAAGCACTCCCTGTGCAAATCAAATGCCAGGCTGCCCCGTCTCTTCCCTGTCTCTTCCCTGTCTCTTCCCTGTCTCTTCCCTGTCTCTTCCCTGTCTCTTCCCTGTCTCTTCCCTGCAGCCGGCAGCTGTCACAGTGACGCAATGCTGTGGAGCTGGTATGCACATTCTTCCAGGGCTGTTTTTTAGCCCCAGTCTGGCCCTGCACAGCGCTCTCTGCTGACACCTCTGTCCATTTTAGGAACTGTCCAGAGCAGGATAAGTTTGCTATGGGGATTTTATCCTGCTCTGGACAGTTCCTAAAATGGACAGAGGTGTCAGCAGAGAGCACTGTGGTCAGACAGAAAAGAAATTCAAAAATAAAAGAACTTCCTGAGGAGCATACAGCAGCTGATAAGTACTGGAAGGATTAAGATTTTTAAATAGAAGTAATTTGCAAATCTGTTTAACTTTTTGGCACCAGTTGATTAAAAAAAATGTTTTCCAGTGGAGTACCCCTTTAAGGCTTCTTTCACACTACTGTCATATGAGCATACAGTAGCTGATAAGTACTGGAAGGATTAAGATTTATAAATAGAAGTCCTGCCCCTCCTGCTGCTATGTTTTTGCAGAGAATATGTAGTTCCCTATTTCTACCATTAGGTGGCGCTTTATCTCATGGTATAAATAGAGCGAATGATACCAGGGAGACAGAATAACGAGGACGCGCCTCAGTGTAATCTATGGCGCTGAGTTATTATTTTCGTCCCTGAACGTTGCCAAAACCAGTGAGTGGGCGGAGTCAGCGGATAGCGTTCTCGGAGCGTTTAATGACTGTTTTAGTAAATAAAAACAAAATATTTTTGCCCGGACCTTCTAGGTGAGTATAAATAAACTATATATGAATTTAGAGATATAAAATAAGCTATAGGTGAATATAAACTATATGGAAATGAATGAATATAAAATGAATAGCTGGATCGTGCTTCAATAATAATGCAATTATTTATTAAAATGTCGCAATGTAAAAGGTTACTCCTCACGGGGCCCGTGTGTGGGGAACACATAAAAAAATGCAGGCAATCAATTAATACTAAGTATATATAGAATAATAAGCATAAAATTGTACCGCTGGCATAAATGTATGTGTGGTGGCCACGGGTGAGGTCCGCAGCCACCGCTACGCTGGGGTTAGCTACTTGGTTCTTGGGGGGGTTATGAACCCAGGGTCGGATGGTATTAACCCTTAATATCACGTGACGCCACTGTAGTCTTGGTATCTCCCGGGGTACTACAGGTCCGGGGAACTCCGTCTCCCCACAGGCTAGCAAGGAAATAATGGACTCCACACTAGGTTGCAGTTTAACGGAGGCTTTACTAACTTGAAGATAGGTGGTACAACCTCCGCAGCGCTCAACCAAAGTCTCCCAAAGGGTTAACAGACAGTCTCTAGAGGACCACACGGCTTGCAGTGCCTGGACTTTATATTGCATATATGCTTGGCTCTTACGGCCGGACTAGGAGTTTTAGGGTACGTTCACACTATGGAATTGCAGCGGAATTTCCGGGCGGAATTCCACAGGCGCAATTCCGCGGAGTGAACTTTAACATTGGTGTGAGCCGTTCACACTGCGGGATTTCAACGGCGGACACGCCGCTGAAAGTGTTCCGCGCAAAGAAAGAACATGTTCATTCTTTGTGCGGAATCCGCGAGTGGACCATAGCCATCAATGGTGACGGGTCAGTGGCCCGCGGCCCTAGCGCCGAAGCATGCTCGGTGGCGGCCGCCAGGCAGAATCTCCGCTCGCGGAATTCAGCCGCGAGAATTCCGTAGTGTGAACGCACCCTTAGGTCTGCGCTATATTAGGCTTGAGATTAAAGTCACTCACTGAAGTGTCGGTAGATTTGTGGCTTTCCGCCGGAAGATATTGAATTGTCCTTTAGGAATTCTCTGATCAAGGCTGAAGTAAAGGCTGGATATTTCTCCACTCTGTACTCTGAACTGAAATGAGTTGCTGTTTCTTCACTCTGACCTCCTGCACTACTCTCCACTCAGCTTCTCTCTACACCTGAACTCCACCTCTGAACTCCACCTCTGAACTCCACCTCTGAACTCCGGAACTCCTCTACACAGGAAATGCCACCCCTTATAAGGGAAGGCTAAACTAAAGCCCATTGGCCAGGCAGCTGTGGATCATAGAGTTGTCTGTACCCCCTTTAGGATTTACAATAAAGTTACATACAAGTAATAACATAATATAATACCTTACACAAAAGTTCAGTCTAGCCCTCAGTCCTCCACTCTCACATACCCTGACTAAGCATGAGGTTACTAGGTAACATACTTAAAGCTACAGAAACCTAATAACAGACTATTAAGTTATAACAGTGCAAATACACATTAGAAATGGTTGAGTCCCTGCAGGGGAGCCCCCAGGACACTAGAGGTCTCAGTCTGACAGGGCCTAAAATACCTTGACACAATGTACCTGTACTGGGACACCACATATGGCTTGTGGTGTACAACGAGCAAATGCCTATTTGTAAAACAAGCAGATACTTATTGCACAGAACGAGCAGTAGGAAGAGCCTCTGTGCGGCGGTCCGAGATGGTATTGGAGAAATAGCCAAGCAGAGTCCTATTATAAAGCGGTGGTGGTCACCTCGGACTGATGGCGCTGGCAGGCGCTGATGTACACAAGATGCCGGGAGACGGTTGGCGCTGGCAGGCGCTGGAGATGAAAGAATCCTCACCGCTGGGCTTCAATGCTGGCTGGATGGAACCGGAGACCGCACGCCGAATACGAGGAGCTCACCACGCGTTACCGGCGTGTGACGTCAGCAGATGTTGGAGCTGGGAACTCTGCACCAGAGTTGGACTTGTAATAGCTGGACCGGACAGGTGCTGGACTGGATACACTGTAGTTTAACAGTTCACAAAAGGTAACTGGCCGTCAATAGTGGACACAGTTCATAAATAGCGTTTGTGCCAGTGGCTATGTATACAGGACTAGACGCGTTTCAGGGTTATGTAATGTAACCCTTTCCTCAGTAGTCAAGACTACCGAGGAAAGGGTTACGGCATCTTGTGTACATCAGCGCCTGCCAGCGCCATCAGTCCGAGGTGACCACCACCGCTTTATAATAGGACTCTGCTTGGCTATTTCTCCAATACCATCTCGGACCGCCGCACAGAGGACTTGGTGCTTTAAACCATCCAGGCACTGTTACAAAGTCGTTACAAATAGAGTCGTTACAAATAGGACCGGTAACACCATTTTCAAATTGCTACCAACTGTCTAGTAATATAAAAAGGAACATTCTAATGTGGGAACTAACCTATTAGGCCAGTGGTCCCCAAACTGTGGCCCTCCAGATGTTGCAAAACTACAACTCCCAGCATGCCTGGACAGCCAACGGCTGTCCAGGCATGCTGGGATTTGTAGTTTTGCAACATCTGGAGGGCTACAGTTTGGGGACCACTGTATTATGCTCTTCCTACTGCTCGTTCTGTGCAATAAAGTTTTACAAATTTGCTCGTTGTACACAACAAGCCATACATTTATGCCAGCGGTACAATTTTATGCTTATTATTCTATGTATACTTAGTATTAAAGGGGTATTCCAGGAAAATACATTTTTATATATATATATATATATATATATATATATATATATATATATGAACTGGCTCCAGAAAGTTAAACAGATTAGTAAATTACTTCTATTAAAAAATCTTAATCCTTTCAGTACTTATGAGCTTCTGAAGTTAAGGTTGTTTTTTTCTGTCTAAGTGCTCTCTGATGACACCTGTCTCGGGAACCGCCCAGTTTAGAAGAGGTTTGCTATGGAGATTTGCTTCTAAACTGGGCGGTTCCCGAGACACGTGTCATCAGAGAGGACTTAGACAGAAAAGAACAACCTTAACTTCAGAAGCTCATAAGTACTGAAAGGATTAAGATTTTTCAATAGAAGTAATTTAATTGATTGCCTGCATTTTTTTTGTTTTAAGTAAATAGCCATATTTGATGATGGTGACCGGAGTGTTGTGTGTACATCGCTTATTACTTCACCGCGTGCAGATCATCACGTACAGGGTCATGTGACCAGTCATAATAACATCACAATATAGAAAAGCTAAAGGCGGAGATATTTATACAATAGAATAGAAAACGTTCTTTAATTCGGCATCTAATAGAAAAATCTGCAGGTCAACCAAACAACGACAACAATTAATAAAAAAAAAAAAAAAAAAAAAGTCTGGCAACCGAGATGTATAAATCCGGGATACTGACATCTTCAAGGGGATTTATACTGTGTAAAACAGTGTTTCCCAACTAGTGTGTCTCCAGCTGTTGCAAAACTACAACTCCCAACGTGCCCGGACAGCCGTAGACTGTCCGGACATGCTGGGAGTTGTAGTTTTGCAATGGCTGGAGGCACCCTGGTAGGAAAACACTGCCATGAAGTCCCATCCTTTTCACTGGATCCTTTTGTGATGTTTTAAGCCCAGCTAGGAATTCTTACAAAACCAGAAACACCCACTTTGCAGAAGCCGTACCTCTTCGAATTTGGTATTGAACTATTTGTGATTCATTTTGGACGATTGATGATAATGATGAAGATGATGTCCTGATAAACTGAGGAAGGGAAAATCCCCAAAACGCGCTATGATTAGGTCACAATTGCTGTAATAAATAGTTCTCAGATACAAGCAACCTGTTTGCTTGTATCTGAGCATTAACACTATGGCCCTCATTTACTATTGCAAACCCGACATGTTTTGTCGGGTTGTGCGCCAGATTCTGTCGCATTGCGCCAGAAATTCTGTCTGCGCCAGAGTTTGCGCAAGAATTTGCACCAGAATTGAAAAAAACCCTACTAACTCTCCATTTTGCTAAGAAAACCTGAAAAAGGGGCGTGACCGCCGATAAAAGGGGGCGTGGTCTCCGAAATGGGGCATGTTACCCGACATTTTCACAAAAACTCAACATATTTACTAAGGTTTCCACTTAAAATGTGGTGGATTTGAGCTGAGGGAAACCCGACAGATCAGAGCGTGCGTAAAGAAAGAAAAGCGTAGGGAAAGTGGAAAATGTAGGGAAACCTTAGTAAATACCGTGGAAAATAAATTGTAGGGAATTAAAACCCACAAAGAAACCTACACAACACTCTTAGTAAATAAGGGCCTATGTCTGGGAGTCCTATATGGGTGGATAGTGGGGATAGTATGTTATGGGGATGTTATTTTACCTTATATGGTAAGCGATTCGTTTGTTGTATCTTAGTTGCCCCATTCCTTGTACGGTACACCCTATGTTGTTTACCATTCTTTTTTCAGTTTAGTTTAGAATAATTCATTCCTATGGGACACCTGTCTAAGGCAGCAGTCAGTCCTTATCAGAAGGTAAGCAGCAATGTTTATTGTATCTCAGCAAATTCCAAAGTCCAAAATAGCGTATTTTTGGTCACTTTTTATATAATAAAAAATTGAATAAATAGTGATCAAAAAGTCCGATCCATGCAAAAATGGTACCGATAAAAACATCATAAAATGGCGCAAAAATAAGTCCTCATACCGGCCCGTATGCAGAAAAATAAAAAAGTTATCGGGGTCAGAAGATGACAATTTTAAACGTATACATTTTCCTGCATGTAGTTATGATTTTTTCCAGAAGTACGACAAAGTCAAACCTATATAAGTAGGGTATAATTTTAACCCTATGGACCTACAGAATAAAGATAACGTGTCATTTATACCGAAACTGCGTAGAAACGGAAGCCCCCAAAAATTACAAAATTAAATTTTTTCTTCAATTTGGTTGCACAATGATTTTTTTTCCGTCTCGCCATAGAATTTTTGGTAAAATGACTAATGTCACTGCAAAGTAGAATTAGTGGCGTAAAATGCTCTGCGGGCGCACAACAAGGCTCAGGAGTGAGAGCGACTATGTACATTTGAGGCCTAAATTGGTGATTTGCACAGGGGTGGCTGATTTTACAGCGGTTCTGACATAAACGCAAAAATATAAATACTCACATGTGACCCCATTTTGGAAACTACACCCCTCACAGAATTTAATAAGGGGTGCAGTGAGTATTTACACCCCACTGGCGTTTGACAGATCTTTGGAACAGTGGGCTGTGCAAATGAAAAATTACATTTTTCATTTTCACGGACCACTGTTCCAAAAATCTGTCAGACACCTGTAGGGCATAAATGCTCACTGTACCCCATATAACATTCCGTGAGGGGTGTAGGTTCCAAAATGGGGTCACATGTGGGTATTTATATTTTTGCATTTATGTCAGAACCGCTGTAAAATCATCCACCCCTGTGCAAATCACCAATTTAGGCCTCAAATGTACATATTGCGCTCTCACTCCTGAGCCTTGTTGTGCCCCCGCCGAGCATTTTACGCCCACATATGGGGTATTTCTGTACTAGGGAGAAATTGCGTTACAAATTTTGGGGGTCTTTTTTTCCTTTTAACGCTTGTGAAAATAAAAAGTATAGGGCAACACCAGCATGTTAGTGTAAAAAAAAAAAAAAAATTTACACTAACAAGCTGGTGTAGCCCCAACTTTTCCTTTTCATAAGGGGTAAAAGGAGAACAAGCCCCCCAAAATTTGTAGTGCAATTTCTCCCGAGTACGGAAATACCCCATATGTGGCCCTAAACAGTTTCCTTGAAATACGGCAGGGCTCGGAAGTGAGAGAGCACCATGCGCATTTGAGGACTAAATTAGGGATCGCATAGGGGTGGACATAGGGGTATTCTACGCCAGTGATTCCCAAACAGGGTGCCTCCAGCTGTTGCTAAATTCCCAGCATGCCTGGACAGTCAGTGGCTGTCCGGAAATGCTGGGAGTTGTTGTTTTGCAACAGCTGGAGGCTCCGTTTTGGAAACACTGCTATACAATATGGTTTTAATTTTTATTGGGGAGGACAGTGTAAGGGGGTGTTTATGTAGTGTTTTACTCTTTATTATTTGTTAGTGTAGTTTAGTGTAGTGTTTTTAGGGTACAATTGCTGTTACGGAGAGTTTCCCGCTAGGAGTTTGAGCTGCGGCGAAAAATTTGCCGCAGCCCAAACTTGAAGCAGGAAACTTACTGTAAGCCTGCCCGTGTGAATGTACCCTGAACGTTCTGACAGACCGTGCATGCTGGGAGTTGTACTTTTGCAACAGCTGGAGGCACGCTGGTTGGAAAATCTTCAGTTAGGTTCTGTTGACCTAACTCAGTATTTTCTAACCAGTGTGCCTCCAGCTGTTGCAAAACTACAACTCCCAGCATGTACTGATCGCCGACGGGCATGCTGGGAGAAGTAGTTATGCAATAGCTGGAGGTACGCAACTACAACTCACAGCATGCCGAGACAGCTGATTGCTGTTTGGACATGCTGGGATTTGCAGTTTTGCATCTGGAGGGCTACAGTTTTAGAGAACACTGCAAAGTGATCTCCAAACTGTGGTCCTCCAGCTGTTGCAAAACTACAATTCCCAGCATGCCCTGACAGCAAACAGTTGTGTGAGCATGCTAGGAGTTGTAGTTTTGCAAGATCTGGAGGGCTACAATTTAGGGACCACTATATAGTGGTCTCAAACTGTAGCCCTCCAGCTGTTGCAAAACTACATATTCCAGCATTCCCAAACAGCTGTCTGGGCATGGGAGTTGTAGTTTTGCAACATCTGGAGGGCTACAGCTAGAGACCACTGTATAATGGTCTCAAACTGTACCCTCCAGATGTTGCTAAGCAACTCACCGGTTTCCGTCGGATCCAGCCGCACGTCATCGCCGCCCGCCGATCTCCGTCGCCTGCAGCCTCCGTCGCCCGCCCGGATCAGTAAGTGGATTTTCGTCGCCGTCGTTTCCCCATCCTGCCCCGCCTATTGTGGGAGGGCAGGACGGGGAAAACGAAAGTAACCCCCCGCCCGCCCCGATCTGCTATTGGTGGTCGCGTCTAGACCACCAATAGCAGGGATAGGAGGGGTGGCAAACATGACACCTCACTCCTATCGCTTCAGGGGGATCCTGGGTGTCTTAGACACCCGCGATCCCCCTTACATTCTGGGTCACCGGGTCACTATAGACCCGTAATGACCTGGAATCGCGCAAATCGCAAGTGTAAATTCACTTGCGATTTGCCGCGATTGCCGACATGGGGGGGTCTGATGACCCCCCTGGACGTTTGCACGGGATGCCTGCTGAATGATTTCCGCAGGCATCCCGCTCCGATCCCCGCCCGGCGGGGACCGGAACTGCCCATGACGTAACTGTACGTCAGGGGTCCTTAAGACCCAGGGTGTCGGGACGTAACGTTACGTCTTGGGTCCTGAACGGGTTAAAGGGGTTATTCCAGGCAAAAACTTTTTTTTATATATCATCTGGCTCCGGAAAGTTAAACAGATTTGTAAATTACTTTGATTAAAAAATCTTAATCCTTCCAATAGTTATTAGCTTCTGAAGTTGAGTTGCTGTTTTCTGTCTAACTGCTTTCTGATGACTCACGTCCCAGGAGCTGTCCAGCTCCTATGGGGATATTCTCCCATCATGCACAGCTCCCGGGACGTAACATCATCATTGAGCAGTTAGACAGAAAACTTCAGAAGCTAATAACTATTGGAAGGATTAAGATTTTTTAATAGAAGTAATTTACAAATCTGTTTAACTTTCCAGAGCCAGTTGATATATAAAAAAAAGTTTTTGCCTGGAATACCCCTTTAATCATAAGTTTATAATGTTATTTTGAGTTGAATTGTGATGTGAAACATGTAGGAGACTGCTTAATGTTTTACTGATCAGCCAAACCCCTCTTGAACTCTCTTGAATCTATACCCTGAGTAAATACTGCAGGTGCATTTAGGTAATGTTTATTTTTATTTTTTTTTTTTTTTTTGGGGGGGGGGGGGCAGTCACCCCTCAATCATAAGCTTATAATGTTATCCTGTGATGTCTCTCTTATTTCATTTTAAAATGGATCCAAGGTAAATAGCACTTTTTTTTTTAGCAGTTTGAATGCAGGATTTTTTTGCTGTTAAAATGAATAGGTTTATAAAACTACTAGGTTGGCAAATGTTATTTTTTATTGCCCCTGAAGATGCCGCCTTGTGTGGTGAAACATGTTGGGGACTGTTTAATGTTTTTATGATTAGCTAACCCCTCATTCTGAATTCTGCAGGTGCGTTTAGGTCATTTAGGATGTGTTTCGGGGGGGGGGGGGGGGGGGAACAATGTTTTTAAACCGGTGTCTGGACCAGTGTTTTTAAACCAAGGTGCCTCCAGCTGTTGCAAAACTACAACTCCCAGCATGCCCGGACAGCAACAGCTGGAGGCAGCATGGTTGGGAAACACTGGTTTAGCGGAATTGCTCCCATTTATCAGCCAATTCAGGTAATAGGGCAGATGGCTACATCACTTCCTGTTAGGGTGTGGTCACATGTTGCGGATTCGTTGCAGCTTTTCAGCACAGAATTTCCATTCCGAAACTTCACACTGTTGAGTGCGGAGGCTTATAGGCCATTCATGCTCCACCGGGAATTCTGGGAAGAAAGATATTCAAAACAGCTCTTTGGCGCCACCTCTTGTCTTGTGTGTTTTCACATTTGAAGCATTAAAAATAAAAATAAATCATATCAGGAATCATAAGACTAAATATCCAAATGACTTATTTCATTTTTTTCCCCAGAAAAACAAACAAAAATTAAAACAATATAAAACATCCCCCACAATTTGCGTTTCCGGGTAGCAGTTTTTGTGGCTTTCTTTTTAATTTTTAATTTATTTTTTTATAGTGTGTATTCTTTCTTTGCCCTCTTTTCCTAATTTTTCTCTTTGATTTCTCTTTGATTTATTCATCTTGTGACTCAAATATTCCATCCGTCTCTATTTCTGGCATTTTTGTCTGGTGTTTTTTTATTCTTATTATTTTATAATTATTTTTTTTTATTTTTTTTTTTGGGGGGGGGGGGTAAAAAAAAATAAAATAAAATACATAAATGAATGAATAAATAAAATTAAAAAATAAGGTACATAAAAAATGTAAATAAATTATATTAATTAGAGATGAGCGAATCGAATCGGACGAATCCGAATTCGCTACGATTTTCATGGAAAATTCGATTTGTAAAGGATCCGAATATCGCCGCGATTTGATAAAACAAATCGCTTCATTAAACTCCATTTTGTGCAGGCCAGCGGCTACACGTGTGAGGACATGGGGCAAGGAATTCTGGGAAGGTGGGTAGGAGGGATCACCCTGAATCACACGCAGGATGCAGCCTATCAGCAGCCAGCTAGCCCTGTGATGTCACAGCCCTATATATTTGGCAGTCATTACTGAACTTTTAGTTGAGAGAGCAGACACTGTTGGTTACTGATGATCACAATACAGATTTTATTCTTCCAATCCATTCACCTCAAGCCTGCATCACTGGCAGGGACAGTTCAGAATGTGAGAGAGTACTCTTATTGCTGGTGCAACCTTTTTGGGGCGTATTATATGCAAATAAGGGAAATATATATGTACTCAGCAGTTCTACGTTTTTTCTGGTTAAAGCTCATAGGAGCAGTTAGTGTAAAAGCACTAAAACACTTACGCACTAAATTGTTATGCTTATTTCTGGTGCAACCATACTGGGGTGTATTACTATAAAAAAATTGAAAAATATACGCTCTCCGCAGTTCTACAAGTATGTCAGGCAGAGAAGTGCCAGGACGTACACAGAGGAGTGGCAGAGGCCTAAGTTCATTAGATGCAGGCAAAGGTCGCAGCAGAGTAGGGGTCGTGTCTTGACATGCAACCCAGCAGCCATGATTGATCCCAAGTGACATCCGACACCCCCAGTCAACAGTCGGTGGGTTCCTCAGATTCATCTCTCAGTTGACATGGCCCTCATGCTGCTGCCCCCTCCAGGCTCTGTCATTGTGCCGCCATATCATATGGTCTCCTCATGCTGATGCTGCCACCTCCAGGTTCTCTCATTGTACCGACATATGGTCTCCTCATGCTGATTCTACCACCTCCAGGCTCTCTCATTGTGCCACCATATGGTCTCCTCATGCTGATGCTGCCACCTCCAGGCTCTGTCATTGTGCCGCCATATGGTCTCCTCATGCTGATGCCACCTCCAGGCTCTGTCATTGTACCACTTTGCAGCCTAGATAGGCTGCCACCACCTCCTCATGCTGCTGGCACATTAGACTTGTTAAAGGGGTACTCCGGGAGAAAACATTTTTTAGGCCTTTTTAAACCCTTAAGGATGCCCATTTTGACCTTAAAGAGGCACTGTCATTGTTGAAAACTTTGCAGGACTCGTTATAATATGACTTTTCACAATATACACCTGTTAAAATTTTTTTTACATTTTCACCTAAAATTAAAGCTCAAAATAGCAACCACTAGGGGTCGCCTGTCTTTTAGCCAGACAGATTAGTCTAGATTTTACAGCATACTGGATACCAGCCGTAAAGCATACCGGTATGAAGTATAGGAGATTTCTATTGAGTGTATTCGTGGGCACGCACTGCCTGTGAACGAGCACAGGGAGCGCGCTCATACAGGCAGTCCCCCCCCCCTCCCTCACTGCCTTTAGACATGCATCAAGGTCAGTTCCCAATTTAGCCCCCTGCAGAGCGCATTGAGAGGCTTTACCTGATATGTTGCCATTGTGTAAACTACTAAATATGCCTGTCCTTTGCTTATGTGGAGCTGGCCCTAGAGGATCGTCACTGCTCCGGCCACGATTCCTGCTTTCTCCCATGCTGCGGCCCCTGCTGCAGCCTTTAATGTGTCCCGTGCTCCGGCCCCTGCTCTCTCCCATGCTGCGGCCCCTGCTGCAGCCCCTAATACGTCCTGTGCTCCGGCACCATTCCGTGCTGCGGTCCCTGCTCTCTCCTGTGGTGTTACCCCTGCTCTCTCCCATGCTGCGGGCCCTGCTGCAGCCTCTAATGCCTCCTGTGCTCCTGGCACCATCCCGTGCTCCAGCCCCTGCTCTCTCCCGTGCTGTTGCCCCTGCTCTCTCCCATGCTGCGGCCCCTACTGCAGCCTCTAATGCGTCCCACGCTCCGGCCCCTGTTTTCTCCCGTGCTGCGGCCTCTAATGCGTCCTGTGCTGCGGCCCTGGCTGGTTCTGTAAGTGTCTTAGCTATCCTCCCAGCCAGGGCCTCTGCACATGGGGCTAGGTGCACTGCAGAACATTGCCCCCTAGGGTCTTCCACAGATCCAAGGGTGCAATGCTCTGCAGTCTACACATACCCCCCCATGTGTCTATACAGGTGGGGGTATGTGCAGGCAATGGTGCAATACTCTGCACATGTGTATAGCAGTGTGTGTGTGAACATTCCTATTCAGCTGGGGGTATGTGCAGAGCATTGCACCATTGCCTGTATTACAGACAATGGTGCAATGCTCTGCACATACCTCCACCTGTATAGGAATGTTCCTGCACACACTGTGAGGGAGACAGACTGACACGCTCCCTCCAGCCTGCACAATGAAAAAGTAACTCACCAGCAGATAAATGCTTATATCTCTGGATATATGGGTCCGAGACACATAAACATTATATGCCCATGATCAGGATTGGGTCCTGAGTAACATATCACTTTTTTTTTCCTTTTTTTGCACTTTGACAGGTACGCTTTAAGGACCACTGTCACTTTAAGCATTAATAACTCTGGGATGCTTTTACTTATGAATTTTATTACGAGATAGTTTTTTCGTGATATATTCTACTTTATGTTAGTGGTAAATTTTTGTCGATACTTGCATAATTTCTTGGTGAAAAATTCAAAAATTTCATTAAAAATTTGAAAATTTTGCATTGTTATAACTTTGAAGCTCTCTGCTTGTAAGGAAAATAGACAAACCAAATAAATTATATATTGATTCACATATACATTATCTCTATTTTATGTTTGCATCATAAAGTTGACATGTTTTTACTTTTTCAAGACACCAGAGGGCTTCAAAGTTCAGCAGCAATTTTCTAATTTTTCACAAAAATTTTAAAATCAGACTTTTTCAGGGACAAGTTAAGTTTTGAAGTGAATTGGAGGGTCTTTATGTTAGAAATATCCCATAATGGACCCCATTATAAAAACTGCACCCCTCAAATTATTGAAAATGACATTCATAAAGTTTGTTAACCCTTTAAATATTTTTTATATTGATTTTGTTGTCATGCAGTATTTTTTCAAAGTTATCGCTTTGGGCACTCAGGACACTCAATCATAAGCATGGAGTGGGGGGTGGTGGGGCTGAGAGGCAGGGGCTGGGAAAGGTGGTAGCTCGCCTCGCGGCGGACCACCAGCTCCATTTTAAGGTACAAGTACTAGCTTTTTTATAGTTTACACTACATCAATTATACACTATTTGAGCTGGAATTACCACGGTTGCTGGCACCAGACTTGCCCTCCAATGGGTCCTTAAAAAAGGATTTTAAGTTTGCTCATTCCAAATACCAGGCTCTGTCATTGTGCCGCCATGTGATCTCCTCATGCTGCTGGCACATTAAACTTTTTAATCTCTTCAAAATCTTCAATTGACATTTAAAAAATCTCTTTAATTGTGACTCCATAGGGTCTCCCGACCTTGTTGCCACATCCAAACCCTCTGCGGCAGTGATTCTAATAGTGGCACCTCTGATCTGCATGTCATTCTGAATAACAGTATTATTTCACTACCCCCAGTACACTCCCTATGCGTTTTATGGCAAGGCAAAGAGTTCTACACCCCTATTGAGGCTCTTTGTAGCCCAGAAGTAGCCGTTTTAAATAGAAATTTGCCGCAAATAAAATCGGATCGAACCAAATTTTTTCAGAAAATTCGGCGAATCGGCCTAATCAATTTTTTACAAATATTTTCTCATCTCTTACAATAATAATATTAATAATTACAATAATAGTAATAATAATATTCATATTAATAAATAAAATACATAAAAAATAAACATATAGTAATAAAATAAATAAGGCAATTTAATAAACATTAATAAATACAAATTAAACACAATTTTAAATGAATAAAAAAAAAACCTAATAAAAATAAAACAAAACAATAAATTAAATTATAATAAATAACATAATAATAATAATAAAATAATCAAGCAGTTAGGCACTATGTCATTGCCTATTTTTCTGGGCACCACCTGGGCATTCATTGCAGATTTTCAGCACAATTTCCATTCAGAAACTTTACACTGTTGAGTGCAGAGACTTCTGGGAATCCTGGGTAGAAGGATATGCAAAGCAGCTCTCTGGCGCCACCTCTTGTCCTGTGTGTTTTCTCATTTGAAGCAGGAAGAATGAAACCTGCAAGTTTTTACTTGACTTTTTAATTTTTAAATTTTTTTTGCAAAGTTCCCATTTTTTTTTTATTTAATTTTTTTTGCAAAAACACTGCCGTCAGATGATATCCGAAAGTCAATAGGGATTTATGAAATGCCAAACCCACTTGACATTTTTTCTTTTGGTGTTTTTTCACTCATCTTAAGTGTTTTTTAGCGGTTTGGGGCTCAGTGGCAGTTTTCCAAAATCCCAGGATGTTGAGACTATGACGTTTTTTTTTGGGGGGGGGGGACACTATCTTGGCATTTCTCTCCCATAGAAGTCTATGGAAGAAAAAAAAAACATCTTAAAAAATACCATGTGGGTTTAGCATTGGTGTTTATTCTGGCTTTTATTCAATGGAAATCTTTGATCCACATGATGAAAGAATAATTGTCATGATAAAAACGCAGGGAAAGACGGCCAAGATAAAAAACATCAAAACCCATTATTTTTAGGGGAAAAAAATCCCATAAAAAAAAAACAAGGGGAAACTTAGCCTAAAAACTGACGCTGTTTATTCCAGCATTTAGCCATTTTTTCTGCTATTTAATTTTTGTGGAAATTGCTTTTTGAGCTTTCAGCTGTTTTTCACTGGTTTCAGAATAGTGTTTTTTTTTCACAGATAAAAGTGATCAAAAGAAATGCTCCTCCCCGTAACAAAAAAAATTTCAAAAATGAAAAACTACCAATGTTAAGCTCACATGGAAGTCTATGGGATAAATAAACAAACAAACAAGTTTCACAGAAAAAAACACCATAGAGACCAAAAAATTTCTCCCTATTGACTTTCAGCCAACATTTGGCCATTGCAGTTTTTTTTGTTTTGTTTTGTCTTTTTGCACAAAAAAATTAGTGTAGTGAATATGGCAGGGTAAAAAAAAAAAAAAAGTGGAAACCCGGCCTGAGGAAATAACTAAGACATCTCTTTTTAAATCATCCAGTCTTAGCTTTGGCTTCATAAACGGCATCTAAAAACCTGACTGTGTGAAGCCCCTCAGTATCCAACTTTCCCATGTTAGAGATAGGGTCTCAGGTGCTATTGGATTCTGTATAATTCTAGGTCTTTTCTCTGGTTACAGAAAATGATCCGAAAAGTGAGCGCGGATTTCCATTTCACAATCCGAGTGATTTATGACATTTTTTACTAAATGTACACCCTGGGGCGCTGCATTACTATAAAGCAACCACCGGAGCTGATCTCGTTTCATAGGAGGTGAGGGACGGCTACAAACTATAGTTGGGAACTCAATGTTAACGATGGACAACACAGTCAGAAATGTGAGGGGTGGACTCACTTATGCGGGATATTGTATGGTCAGCACTTTAGGCTGAAATTGACACATGGGGATCTCTATAGGACAGTATTTCCGTCTGGGTTCATTGCTTAAACTACTCAATACTGCTCTATAATGCTCTCCTTTCTGTTGGCGCTTGTTAGGGTGTGAATAGAGACATAGAAGATCAGGATCCCACTTGTGATGACATCATAGAGGTTAGGCTCCAAACAGTGGGGGAAAGTGCTAATAAATTTTATATACAAGTTACACAATGGCTAGAAATAGTGATGCCCATATATATGCAGAACAGCTTATCCTGATAAGAGATAGATAGATATGAGATAGATATGAGATGGATAGTTAGATATGAGACAGATGATAGATAGCTAGATAGATAGATAGATAGATAGATATGAGATAGATAGATAGATAGATAGATGATAGATATGAGATAGATAGATAGATAGATAGATAGATATGAGATAGATAGATAGATGATAGATATGAGATGGATAGTTAGATATGAGATAGATAGATATGAGATAGATAGATAGATGATAGATAGATAGATAGACATGAGATAGATAGATATGAGATTGATAGATAGATATGAGATAGATAGATAGATAGATATGAGATTGATAGATAGATATGAGATAGATAGATATGAGATAGATAGATAGATATGAGATAGATAGATATGAGATGGATATGAGATAGATAGATAGATAGATAGATATGAGATGGATATGAGATAGATAGATAGATATGAGATGGATATGAGATAGATAGATATGAGATAACTAGATAGATATGAGATAGATAGATAGATAGATATGAGATAGATAGATAGATAGATAGATAGATATGAGATAGATAGATATGAGATAGATATGAGATAGATAGATATGAGATAGATAGATAGATAGATAGATAGATATGAGATAGATAGATATGAGATAGATAGATGATAGATAGATAGATAGATATGAGATAGATAGATAGGAGATAGATGATAGATAGATATGAGATAGATAGATGATAGATAGATATGAGATAGATAGATGATAGATAGATAGATATGAGATAGATGATAGATAGATAGATATGAGATAGATAGATGTGAGATAGATAGATATGAGATAGATAGATAGATAGATAGATAGATAGATGTGAGATAGATAGATGTGAGATAGATAGATAGATGTGAGATAGATAGATATGAGATAGATAGATAGATATGAGATAGATAGATGTGAGATAGATAGATAATATTGATCTCCCCATGTAATATAGTGCACCAGAATTACATTTAATGTATATGTCCCATTAGAGTAATTATGGACAGGGTGAGGCGGGAACATTGTGACCTGACGTCTGGAGGAATTCCTTTCACATTTCTGGGAATGATATAGTAACCTGCGGCCTCTCCCTGCCTGGTGCAGAGTGCGGAGACAATGTACTTATTATCATTGACAGAATCATTAGAGTAATACGCATTACGTCTGCTCTTACATAAGCTGTATATGGCGCAGGTGTGATATAATGTTGTATTATGTCTTATATCTTATCTTCATCATACGACTTTCTGGAATGATCACTGAACAGGTTTCTACTTTGTTCTCATTCGATTGTTCAGGGATTTATTTTGTATTTTAGTTGTATGGTTTTCTACCGCATCCAAAAGTGAATGGTCCTCAAGGTGGACCACAAAAAAGCACCAACCTCTTCATCTCCTGCCGCTATGCAGATCTGCTCATGGCGTGCACCTACATCAGGATGTAGACATATTCATTGCCTCACAGCTTCTTGTAGGCCACAGGCATTAAAGGAGTACAGTTAAGGCTGTAAAGTTCGTGTAGTTCATAAAATAGTGTCTGTGATCTTTGCCCCAATGTTTATTTTTAGAGGCATACAAAATAAATTCCATCTTAGCTTTTCCCAGGTTGCTGTAGGGCCCGAGACATTACATCACTAGTCGGGTGTTGAAAGGGAGCATGGCAGTGCTTTTTTTTAATGGGTGGAGCTACTACTTGGTGGGAGGGAGATCATTCTTCACAGGGCTGCAGGGAATTGTGGTTTCATGAACAGCACGCATAGCTTTGGTGTACTGCAATGGGTGGGGTGTCTGACGTGTGTGACCTCACACTTACAAACAAGAGATCCTGGGATTTGAAGTTGGAGGGAGGGAACTCAAACTAGAAACAGCCAGTTCACAAAAAGAAAGCAGCAGCATTATGGGGGACTCACAACACAGCCATTCAGCCCCAAGACAAGCACGGATCCTTCCTAAGCATGTCCATTACTGTCTGGCAGGTAAGTAATAATGTAATTTTTTGTTGGATAGTCCCTTAAAGTTGCCTGTGTAAGGAATGTGGAAAGGAGCAGCTCTTTCACTTTGCTCTGTCACAGCGTTCAGCTGCATGTGTGTCTTAGTGAGGCACATACAGTTGGAAGAAGCCATTCTGAAGTTCAGGGACATTGGGAACTATGAAAGAGGTATGGATACTGCGACCCTTTCTTGGGGCTGGGAGGCATGGGCAGTTATTCTGGTTTCCCCACCCTTTACATAGGAAAATGTATAGAACGTGAAAACTCATATCACCAAATAACCCAATGCTTGAAGCTAATGCTGGGCGGTATACCAGTTCATACCGAACACCAGTGTGTTTTTTTACAGTATAAATTTTTCATATACCGCAATAACGGTGAGTATATACCCTGTTGGGGACAGAGCGCGTACCTTTACGCCCCCCTCACGCTCCCTTCCTATAATGTGGGGCAACATCATAACGGGTCGGGCCCGGCACCTAGCAACGGCCGGGACCCGTGGCGCGCGGCATCGATCACGGTGTTGCGCACTATCAACCCTTTAGACGCGGCATTCAAAGTTGATCACCAAGTCTAAAGTGAAAGCTAATCAGTGCCGGTTAGCTCAGTGGGCTGTTTGGGACCGCTGGGGAGAAATCGTGGCGTCCCGAACAGCTGGAGGACACGAGGAGGGTCCCCTACCTTCCTCCTGTGTGTCCGATTGCCAATTGAGATGCAGGCTGGAGCAGTCAAGCTGCAGAATCATTGATTAATGTTATCCTATGGGATAACAATGATCAGTGTAAAAGATCAGTGTGTGCAGTGTTATAGCCCCCTATAACATTGCAAAAAAATTAATAAAAAAAAGTGAAATACCGTATATACTCGAGTATAAGCCGAGTTTTTCAGCACGGCTTATACTCGAGTGAACTCTCCGCCTGTCAATCCCTTCATCAGTGGTCTTCAACCTGCGGACCTCCAGATGTTGCAAAACTACAACTCCCAGCAAGCCCTTTGGAGGTCCGCAGGTTGAACACCCCTGCGCCCTTCGTCATCATCCAGCCCCCCCCCCCCTTTTCGTTTTGTACTCACCTCCCCTCGGCGGTAAGTTAGGGTGAGCTGGTCCAGGCCATCTATGCTGCAGGGACCGTCCGGTGGGGAGGATTGGCCGATGGCTGTCCGGGCATGCTGCGAGTTGTAGTTTTGCAACATCTGGAGGTCCGCAGGTTGAAGACCACTGATGAAGGGATTGACAGGCGGTGATGATGAAGGGGGGGGGATGATGACAGGGTTCTGGAAGATGACGGGGATCTGGATGATGACAGGGGGGATGATGTATTTCCCACCCTAGGCTTATAGTCGAGTCAATAACTTTTCTTGGGTTTTTGGGGTAAAATTAGGGGCCTCGGCTTATATTCGGGTCGGCTTATACTTGAGTATATACGGTAAAAAAGTTAATAAAGGTAATTTAACCCTTCCCCTAATAAAAGTCAGGATCACCCCTCTTTTCCCATTTTAAAAATGAAATGAAAATTTTATTAAATAAAAAAAATACAGTTAAATACAGTGAAACCGCCATAATTTAGAAAAATACCGTCATATACATTTCCGGTCATACTGCCAGGGCCTTTCTACCTGTCTTATTTTTATGTGATAGAGCAGTGCACCCCAACCAGAGTGCCTGCATCTGTTGAAAAACTACAACTCCCAGCATGCCCGGACAGCCAAAGGCTGTCTGGATATGCAGGGAGTTCTAGTTTTGGAACAGCTGGAGGAACGTTGGCTGGGAAATTGTGAAAGAGAAACATTTGGGTTCTGCAGGTATCAGGGCCAGGAACGAATACAGCTTGGACTCCCCCTACTGCAACATCGCTGCCAACAAGGCCGACCTATAGTCTGTCAACTTACTAATACCCAACAGATGAGTCCCCAGGAATGTTGATCAGCGGCTTCACAGCAGAACCGGACATACAAGGTGATAGACAACATGGAAGGATCCTGGGAGCTCTAATTGATGGCTGCTCCAGATAAGTTATACATACATCTATTCTTGTACATAGGAGCAGTATTATATTAGTTATATTCTTTTATATAGGAGCAGTATTATAGTAGTTATATTCTTGTATATAGGAGCAGTATTATAGTAGTTATATTCTTGTATATAGGAGCAGTGTTATAGTAGTTATATTCTTGTATATAGGAGCAGTATTATAGTAGTTATATTCTTGTATATAGGAGCAGTATTATAGTAGTTATATTCTTGTACTTAGGAGCAGTATTATAGTTGTTATATTCTTGTACTTAGGAGCAGTATTATAGTAGTTATATTCTTGTATATAGGAGCAGTATTATAGTAGTTATATTCTTGTATATAGGAGCAGTATTATAGTAGTTATATTCTTGTACTTAGGAGCAGTATTATAGTAGTTATATTCTTGTACTTAGGAGCAGTATTATAGTAGTTATATTCTTGTATATAGGAGCAGTATTATAGTAGTTATATTCTTGTATATAGGAGCAGTATTATAGTAGTTATATTCTTGTATATAGGAGTAGTATTATAGTAGTTATATTCTTGTACATAGGAGCAGTATTATAGTAGTTATATTCTTGTATATAGGAGCAGTATTATAGTAGTTATATTCTTGTATATAGGGGGCAGTATTATAGTAGTTATATTCTTGTATATAGGAGCAGTATTATAGTAGTTATATTCTTGTATATAGATGCAGTATTATAGTAGTTATATTCTTGTGTATCGGAGGCAGTATTATAGTAGTTATATTCTTGTATAGGAGGCAGTATTATAGTAGTTATATTCTTGTATATAGGAGCAGTATTATAGTAGTTATATTCTTGTATATAGGAGCAGTATTATAGTAGTTATATTCTTGTATATAGGAGCAGTATTATAGTAGTTATATTCTTGTATATAGGGGGCAGTATTATAGTAGTTATATTCTTGTGTATAGGAGGCAGTATTATAGTAGTTATATTCTTGTATATAGGAGCAGTATTATAGTAGTTATATTCTTGTATATAGAAGCAGTATTATAGTAGTTATATTCTTGTATATAGGAGCAGTATTATAGTAGCTATATAGTCCAACAAGATGAGTGGCACTATTGTGTGGTTTCCCTTAGTAACAGGCAAAGTTCTTAGCATACAATGCGAGGCTGTGCAGGTGGACTGATAATCCAGGCTAGACCTGGAGGTGCAGGTAACGGTATAGTATTCATATAAATCCAAAAAGCGAGTAAAGAAAGGAGTACCGCACTCACCCACTGTCAAAAGCCGGGAACAGGAGAGGTTTATTTCAGATCATAAGATCGGAATAACAGGTGCAGGACGTGGAGGAGAGAAAAAAGCCACACACGACTAGTTTCGCGCCGGACGGCGCTTTCTCTGGCTGACTTGGCTACCAAAGTCAGCCAGAGAAAGCGCCGTCCGGCGCGAAACTAGTCGTGTGTGGCTTTTTTCTCTCCTCCACGTCCTGCACCTGTTATTCCGATCTTATGATCTGAAATAAACCTCTCCTGTTCCCCGCTTTTGACAGTGGGTGAGTGTGGTACTCCTTTCTTTACTCGCTTTTTGGATTTATAGTAGTTATATTCTTTTATATAGGAGCTGTCACGATTTGGCTGGCTGGAGGTGGATCCTCTGTGCCAGAGAGGGATTGGCGTGGACCGTGTTGGTGGACCGGTTCTAAGTTGCTACTGGTATTCACCAGAGCCCGCCGCAAAGCGGGATGGTCTTGCAGCGGCGGTAGCAACCAGGTCGTATCCACCAGCAACGGCTCAACCTCTCTGACTGCTGAAGATAAGCGCGGTACAAGGGAGTAGACAAGAGCAAGGTCGGACGTAGCAGAAGGTCAGGGCAGGCAGCAAGGATCGTAGTCAGGGGCAACGGCAGGAGGTCTGGAACACAGGCTAGGAACACACAAGGGAACGCTTTCACTGGCACAAGGGCAACAAGATCCGGCGAGGGAGTGCAGGGGAAGTGAGGTATAAGTAGGGAGTGCACAGGTGAAAACACTAATTAGGCCTGCTGCGCCAATCAGGGGCGCAGTGGCCCTTTAAATAGCAGAGACCCGGCGCGCGCGCACCCTAAGGAGCAGGGCCGCGCGCGCCGGGACAAGAAAGACGGGGAACGGGTCAGGTACGGGAGCCGGGACGCGCATCGCGAGCTGGCACCTCCTGCGTCGCGAATCGCATCCCGGCTGGGAGTAATATTGCAGCGCACCCGGTCAGCAGGTCTGACCGGGGCGCTGCGAATGAGAGGATGCTGCGAGCGCTCCGGGGAGGAGCGGGGACCCGGAGCGCTCGGCGTAACAGTACCCCCCCCCCTTGGGTCTCCCCCTCTTCTTGGAGCCTGGGAACCTGAGGATAAGACTTTTGTCTAGGATGTTGTCCTCAGGTTCCCAAGATCTCTCCTCTGGGCCACAGTTTTCCCAATCCACCAGAAAAAATCTTTTACCTCTGACAATCTTGGAGGCCAGAATCTCCTTCACAGAAAAGACGTCAGACGAACCGGAAACAGGAGTGGGAGAAACAACTTTGGGAGAGAAGCGGTTAAGGATGAGTGGTTTAAGGAGAGAGACATGGAAGGCATTGGGAATACGGAGAGAAGGAGGAAGAAGGAGTTTGTAAGAGACAGGGTTAATCTGGCACAAGATTTTGAAAGGACCAAGATAGCGTGGTCCCAGTTTGTAACTCGGGACACGAAAGCGGACATACTTAGCGGAGAGCCATACCTTGCTCTGGGAGCAAAAATGGGGGGAGTTCTTCTTTTTTTATCAGCAAATTTTTTCATCCGAGATGAAGCCTGTAAAAGAGAATTTTGGGTTTCTTTCCATATGGTGGAAAGATCACGAGTCACTTCATCCACAGCGGCAAACCAGAGGGCAAGGGAGTAGGGAGGGGAGGAAGAGGGTGACGGCCGTACACCACGAAAAATGGGGATTTAGCAGAAGATTCGGAGACTCTGAAGTTGTATGAGAATTCGGCCCATGGTAGAAGATCTGCCCAGTCATCCTGGCGGGAGGAAACAAAATGCCGTAAATAGTCACCCAGGACCTGATTAATTCTTTCTACTTGCCCATTGGATTGGGGATGATAAGAAGAAGAGAAGTTTAATTTGATCTTGAGCTGTTTACAGAGGGCCCTCCAGAATTTAGACACGAATTGGACGCCTCTATCCGAGACGATCTGCGTGGGCAAACCGTGAAGGCGAAAAATGTGTATAAAAAATTGCTTTGCCAACTGAGGCGCTGAAGGAAGACCAGGAAGAGGAATAAAATGTGCCATCTTGGAAAATCGATCAACGACCACCCAAACAACTGTGTTGCCACGGGATGAGGGCAAGTCCGTAATAAAGTCCATACCAATCTGTGACCAAGGCTGTTCAGGAACAGGCAGAGGATGAAGGAGACCAGCGGGCTTCTGGCGAGGAGTCTTATCCCGGGCAAAGACAGTACAGGCCTGCACGAAATCAACAACATCAGTCTCCAGAGTCGGCCACCAATAAAATCGAGAGATGAGTTGAAAGGATATTTTGATGCCCGCATGGCCTGCGAGGTGGGAGGAGTGTCCCCATTTGAGAATCCCGAGACGTTGGCGTGGAGAAACGAAGGTCTTCCCTGGAGGAGTTTGCCTGATGGAAGCTGGAGAAGTGGAGATCAGACAGTCCGGAGAAAGGATGTGTTGCGGAGAGGCCTCTACTTCAGAGGCACCAGAAGAACGAGAGAGGGTATCGGCCCTAATGTTCTTGTCAGCAGGGCGAAAATGGATTTCAAAGTTAAAACGGGCAAAGAACAACGACCACCTAGCCTAGCGAGGGTTCAGTCGTTGGGCAGACTGAAGATAGGAGAGATTCTTGTGATCAGTGTATATAATAACTGGATATTTTGATCCCTCCAGCAGGTGCCTCCATTCCTCAAGCGCCAATTTAATGGCCAGTAGTTCGCGATCACCAATGGAGTAGTTTTTCTCCGCCAGAGAGAAGGTCCACGAAAAAAAAACACAAGTAACAGCATGCCCGGAAGAATTTTTTTGTAGAAGAACTGCTCCAGCTCCCACTGAGGAGGCATCTACCTCCAATAGAAAGGGTTTAGATGGGTCAGGTCTGGAGAGCACGGGAGCAGAAGAAAAGGCAGACTTGAGATGTTTAAATGCGTCTTCCGCTTGGGGAGACCAGGACTTAGGATTGGCATTTTTCTTGGTTAAAGCCACGATAGGGGCCACAATAGTGGAGAAGTGTGGAATGAATTGTCTGTAATAATTGGCGAACCCCAAAAAACGTTGGATAGCACGGAGTCCGGAGGGGCGTGGCCAATCTAACACGGCAGATAGTTTATCTGGGTCCATTTGTAGTCCCTGGCCAGAGACCAAGTATCCTAGGAAAGGAAGAGATTGACATTCAAAGAGACATTTTTCCATTTTGGCATAAAGTTGATTGTCCCGAAGTCTCTGAAGAACCATGCGGACATGCTGGCGGTGTTCTTCTAAGTTGGCAGAAAAAATCTGAATATTGTCCAGGTAAACCACAACACAGGTATATAGGAGATCACGAAAAATTTCATTCACAAAGTCTTGGAAGACGGCAGGGGTGTTGCAAAGGCCAAGGGCATGACCAGATACTGAAAGTGTCCATCTCTGGTGTTAAATGCGGTCTTCCATTCGCCCCCCTCCCTGATGCGGATGAGATTATAAGCACCTCTTAAGTCCAGTTTGGTAAAGATGTGGGCACCTTGTAAGCGATCAAAGAGTTCCAAGATAAGAGGTAAAAAAAATCCAGCTCCGGCAGGAGAGGAGGACTTGCGGATAAACCTCTTTTTTAAATTCTCCTGGATGTACTCCGACATGGCTTGGGTTTCTGGAGCAGACAGAGGATAGATTCTGCCCCGGGGTGGAGTAGTACTCGGGAGGAGGTCAATAGGACAGTCATAAGGCCTGTGAGGAGGCAAAGTCTCTGCTTGCTTTTTGCAAAAAACATCAGCATAGTCCAGGGGAACCACAGGGTCACGACTGTGAGTACTGGGAGCCGGTTTAAGACAGTCCTTGTGACAAGAAGTACCCCAGTTCTTGATTTCTCCTGTGGACCAATCAAGGGTTGGGGAATGGCGTTGAAGCCACGGTAATCCAAGAAGAATTTCTGAAGTGCAGTTAGAGAGGACCAAAAATTCAATTTTTTCGTGATGGGGTCCAATGCACATTAGGAGAGGTTCCGTGCGGTAACGTACGGTACAGTCCAATCTTTCATTGTTAACAGAATTGATGTAGAGGGGTCTGGCGAGACTGGTCACCGGGATGTTGAACCTGTTGATGAGAGAGGCCAAAACAAAATTTCCTGCAGATCCGGAATCCAAGAAGGCCATAGCAGAGAAGGAGAAGGTAGAAGAAGATATCCGCACAGGCACAGTAAGGCGTGGAGAAGCAGAGTTCACATCAAGAGCTGTCTCACCTTTGTGCGGAGTCAGCGTACGTCTTTCCAGGCGGGGAGGACGGATAGGACAATCCTTCAAGAAATGTTCGGTACCGGCACAGTACAGGCATAGGTTCTCCATGCGGCGTCGTGTCCTCTCTTGAGGTGTCAAGCGAGACCAGTCAACTTGCATAGCCTCCACGGCGGGAGGCACAGGAACGGATTGCAGAGGACCAGAGGAGAGAGGAGCCGGGGAGAGAAACCGCCTTGTGCGAACAAAGTCCATATCCTGGCGGAGCTCCTGACGCCTTTCGGAAAAACGCATGTCAATGCGGGTGGCAAGATGAATACGTTCATGCAGGTTAGCAGGAATTTCTCGTGCGGCCAGCACATCTTTAATGTTACTGGATAGGCCTTTTTTAAAGGTTGCGCAGAGGGCCTCGTTATTCCAGGATAATTCGGAGGCAAGAGTACGGAATTGGATGGCATACTCGCCAACAGAAGAATTACCCTGGACCAGGTTCAGCAGGGCAGTCTCAGCAGAAGAGGCTCGGGCAGGTTCCTCAAAGACACTTCGAATCTCCGTGAAGAAGGAGTGTACAGAGGCAGTGACAGGGTCATTGCGGTCCCAGAGCGGTGTGGCCCATGACAGAGCTTTCCCAGACAGAAGGCTGACTACGAAAGCCACCTTAGACCTTTCAGTAGGAAACTGGTCCGACATCATCTCCAAGTGCAGGGAACATTGCGAAAGAAAGCCACGGCAAAACTTAGAGTCCCCATCAAATTTATCCGGCAAGGATAATCGAAGGCTGGAAGCGGCCACTCGCTGCGGAGGAGGTGCAGGAGCTGGCGGAGGAGAAGATTGCTGGAGCTGTGGTAATAGCTGCTGTAGCATCACGGTCAGTTGAGACAGCTGATGGCCTTGTTGCGCTATCTGTTGCGACTGCTGGGCGTCCACCGTGGTGAGGTCGGCGACAACTGGCAGCGGGACTTCAGCGGGATACATGGCCGGATCTACTGTCACGATTCGGCTGGCTGGAGGTGGATCCTCTGTGCCAGAGAGGGATTGGCGTGGACCGTGTTGGTGGACCGGTTCTAAGTTGCTACTGGTATTCACCAGAGCCCGCCGCAAAGCGGGATGGTCTTGCAGCGGCGGTAGCAACCAGGTCGTATCCACCAGCAACGGCTCAACCTCTCTGACTGCTGAAGATAAGCGCGGTACAAGGGAGTAGACAAGAGCAAGGTCGGACGTAGCAGAAGGACAGGGTAGGCAGCAAGGATCGTAGTCATTTGCAACGGCAGGAGGTCTGGAACACAGGCTAGGAACACACAAGGGAACGCTTTCACTGGCACAAGGGCAACAAGATCCGGCGAGGGAGTGCAGGGGAAGTGAGGTATAAGTAGGGAGTGCACAGGTGAAAACACTAATTAGGCCTGCTGCGCCAATCAGTGGCGCAGTGTCCCTTTAAATAGCAGAGACCCGGCGCGCGCGCGCCCTAAGGAGCGGGGCCGCGCGCGCCGGGACAAGACAGACAGGGAACGGGTCAGGTACGGGAGCCGGGATGCGCATCGCGAGCGGGCGCCTCCTGCATTGCGAATCGCATCCCGGCTGGGAGTAATATTGCAGCGCACCCGGTCAGCAGGTCTGACCGGGGCGCTGCGAATGAGAGGATGCTGCGAGCGATCCGGTGAGGAGCAGGGACCCGGAGCGCTCGGCGTAACAGGAGCAGTATTATAGTAGTTATATTCTTGTGTATAGGAGGCAGTATTATAGTTGTTATATTCTTTCATATAGGAGACAGTATTACAGTAGTTATATTCTTGTATATAGGAGCAGTATTATAGTAGTTATATTCTTGTATATAGGAGCAGTATTATAGTAGTTATATTCTTGTATATAGGAGCAGTATTATAGTAGTTATATTCTTGTATATAGGAGCAGTATTATAGTAGTTATATTCTTGTATATAGGAGCAGTATTATAGTAGTTATATTCTTGTATATAGGAGCAGTATTATAGTAGTTATATTCTTGTATATAGGAGCTGTATTATAGTAGTTATATTCTTGTATATAGGAGCAGTATTACAGTAGTTATATTCTTGTATATAGGGGCAGTATTCTAGTAGTTATATTCTTGTATATAGGAGCAGTGTTATAGTATTTATATTCTTGTATATAGGAGCAGTATTACAGTAGTTATATTCTTGTATATAGGAGCAGTATTATAGTAGTGATATTCTTGTATATAGGAGCAGTATTATAGTAGTTATATTCTTGTATATAGGAGCAGTATTATAGTAGTTATATTCTTGTACATAGGGGGCAGTATTACGGAGATTGCTACATGCTGGCTCTTAGCGGTGGCCCTCAGCTGCTACAAACAACCAGTAGTGGCTGTGTATGGAGCGACATAAACCTCATTGGTTGTTAAGTGGTTAATAATTATTTTTATTTAAGAGTTTTTTTTTTTTACACTGGTATTGACACATTTGACATTACTGGTGCACTAGTTAGGTAGCCACCTATTGTTATTGCTTAGATTATTATTATTCCGGCGCTGACTTCAAATGCTTATTTCTGCTGCACTGTTACTCCATAAAACATGTGACTTTGCATAGTGGTAGACCCACGAGCTGTGCATACTCTTGTGTACTATAAAGGTATATAGGTCACTTGGTAAGGCCGCCATCTTGGTTTTTGTGGCTATTTTTCACAATATTCTAAAATCTTCTTCTCTACAACCGCTAAAGCTACAGATATATAAATCGCTGTATGTGGTTACGCTGTTGTGCAGAGTCAGATTTGTTCATTATAAAGACTTTTGGTCACATGGTGTGGCCGCCATATTGAATTGCACAATAAAGTACTGAATATATAAGCAGAAAGTATAATCCTGTACCCTTCTGAATTCATCATGCCTTATCTATCCACAATCACATCATCAATAAACACCAGCGACCCATTTCCACTGGCAGCCACCCATGTCCATGCCATAGCTCTGCCTCCACCATACGGGACAGATGATGTGCTATGCTTGAAATCAGGTTTGCTGTTTCCTATAATTCTGGTACCCCTCGATTTTAATCTTCCCATATAAATACATTTGTCATATCTATGTTTATGTATCAGAACTAGAAACATATGTCATACGATAAGTCTTTATTGACTTTATTATTTAGGACAACACGTTTCACAGGTTTGCTGTTCAGTACCTTCCCGGTGTACAGTGGGGCTTCAAGATGTATCTGTTGTGCAAGACCTGAGGAAGGCGCATGCAAGCGCCAAAACCCGTCGACAATGAAGTTGACCATTTGACTTGTCCTAAAGTCAACACAACAGATGCAAAAGATATATATATATATATATATATATATATATATATATATATATATATTAGAAAGAGTTTATCAGCTCACACAGTGCACAGCAATCCTCGGAACAAGTAGCACAACAGATGAAAGATCTGTTGTGCTAGATGCAAAAGATAGGTTGACTCTATTTTTCAGGACAACAGGTATCACAGGTCCACGGTTCAATACCTTTCAGTGTATAGAGCGGCTACCAAATGAATCACTTGTACTAGAAGGGGTTTAACAGTGGAACTGAGGAAGGTGCAGGCTAGCGCCGAAACCTGTCGACCTATTCAATAAAGTCGGCCTTTTGACATGTCCTAAAGTTAACACAACAGATGCAAAAGATAGGTTGACTCTATTATTCAGGACAACAGGTATCACAGGTCCACCTTTCAATACCTTCCAGTGTATAGAGCGGCTACCAAATGAATCGCTTGCGCTAGAAGAGGTTTAACAGTGGAACTGAGGAAGGCGCATGCTAGCGCAGAAACCCGTTGACCTATTCAATAATGTCGACCTTTTGACATGTGCTAAAGTCAACACAACAGATGCAAAAGATAGATTGACTCTATCATTCAGGACAACACGTTTCACAAGTCCACCATTTAATACCTTCCATTGTACAGTGGGGCTTTCACATGCATCTGCTGTGCTAGAAACGGTTTAACAGTGGACCTGAGGAAGGCGCATGCTAGCACCGATAACCGCAACTGCGAGCATCATCAGTGGGTGTGACCTCGCGGACAACCCGCGAAATGGAACCGTTGTCACACGAGCTCGGCTGAGCTCAGATTTTTTCCTCTCCCCGACCCGAACCTCTGTAACCTTACCAGCATGGAATAAAAGCGCCTTCTTTGGCATATACCGGGTAAGTGCATGATATGTACTTCCTGTACTATATTGATCACTATATTTGGCGGCCATATTGGATTGCGCAATATTCTGTAAACATAGTTTTCTTTGAGATCTTTTTTGAGAGATAAGGTTGCCCAAGGTATCATAGATATCAAAACTGCTGAAAAACTTATACCAGCGCATCCATCTAGACCAAAGTGGTACCTCCTTCCAAAAATCCATAAGGGGGTCATTCCCCCCCCGGCCGACCCATAGTTGCCGGAAGAGGAGCAGTTACAGAATTTTTATCTAAATATGTCGACTGGGCTCTAAATCCCTTGATACCCCAAATGCCCTCATCCCTTAAAGATACTGGTGATATTTTGCAATTTGTAGAAACCTTTGAATGGGCAGAGACATACTCTTTGGTTTCTGTGGATGTTGAGAGTCTCTATATCCGCATAGAGAGTCTCTATACCCGAGAGTCTCTTTTTTTTGTCTATGTTTGAAAAAAATGTCATCTTTTGTCTTGATAATCCATTTCTTAAATACATAAAAGCCTTTTGGAGATATGTCGATGACATACTAATTATATGGAATAGCGATGAAGAAACTTGCAACAAGTTCATCGCATATCTTAATAACACTAATAGTGTCAATACCGTATTTTTCGCCGTATAAGACGCACTTTTTCTTCCCCAAAACTGGGGGGAAAAAGTCGGTGCGTCTTATACGGCGAATGCACCCCTATCGCGGCGGTCCCTGCGGCCATCAACGGCCGGGACCCGCGGCTAATACAGGACATCACCGATCGCGGTGATGCCCTGTATTAACCCTTCAGACGCGGCGATCAAAGCTGACCGCCGCGTCTGAAGGGAAAGTGACACTAACCCGGCTGTTCAGTCGGGCTGTTCGGGACCGCCGCGATTTCACCGCGGCGGTCCCGAACAGCCCGACTGAATAGCCGGGTTAGTGCTTACAGGACACCGGGAGGGACCTTACCTACCTCCTCGGTGTCTTCTCCGTCCAGGGATCCCCTGTATGGCCGGCGCTCTCCTTCCTCGTCATCACGTCGTCGCGTACGTACGTCGGCGTGCGTAACGACGTGATGGCGGCGACGGAGAGCGAGGATACCCGGCCGGCAGCAGAGACGTTCCGGAACGACGGGGACACGGTGACAGCGATGGAGCGACATCCAGGGCAGCGGTGACGGGTCCGGAGCGGCGGGGACACGTGAGTATTACCTCCTCCTGCAGTGGTCTTCAATCTGCGGACCTGCAGATGTTGTAAAACTACAACTCCCAGCATGCCCGGACAGCCAACGGCTGTCCGGGCATGCTGGGAGTTGAAGTTTTGCAACATCTGGAGGACCGCAGGTTGAAGACCACTATTGGGTTCAAAATCTTTATTTTTTAAGATTTTGCCCCTAAAAATTGGGTGCGTCTTATACGCCGGTGCGTCCTATAGGACGAAAAATACGGTATGTGTCTTACTAGTAAATATGGAGGCTCTCAAATAGAATTTTTGGAATTGATTGTATATGCAGATGAAGGCAAATTAAAAACCAAGGGATATCGAAAATCTATTTCTAAAAATACAATTTTACACTATTCCAGTTCTCATCCTACTCAAGTTAAGGATGCTATACCATACGGACAATTGCTTCGTCTTAAAATGAATAATAGTGATCCGGTAATCTATGAACAACAAGCCAAAGAACTTACCTCTAGACTGTCCAGAAGGGGATACCCTAATCATGTTTTGACAGCTGCGCATAGAAGAGCTAAAAATATTAAAAGGAATGAGTTGATTTTCCCACCAGTCAAACAACCATACAATGAAGATAATAAAAGATTCTATTTTGCCTTCAATAACAGTGCAATGAATTCTACCATAAAATGGGCTATCAACAAAAACTGGCACATTTTAGAAGGTGACACTGATTTACATGAAGTAGCAATTAGAAGACTTGTTATTACATATAGGAGAAATGTTACTTTGGGTGAGAAATTGAACAAAAATAGCAGACAACGGAAAAAAACGTAACAAAAAAAATGAACAGTGGCTGACTAATTTTGCTTCTAAAGGCAACAAAAAATGTGGCAATTGCCCACAATGTACCGTATTTTTCGCCGTATAAGACGCACTTTTTCTTCCCCAAAACTGGGGGGAAAAAGTCGGTGCGTCTTATACGGCGAATACACCCCTATCGCGGCGGTCCCTGTGGCCATCAACGGCCGGGACCCGCGGCTAATACAGGACATCACCGATCGCGGTGATGCCCTGTATTAACCCTTCAGACGCGGCGATCAAAGCTGACCGCCGCGTCTGAAGGGAAAGTGACACTAACCCGGCTGCTCAGTTGGGCTGTTCGGGACCGCCGCGATTTCACCGCGGCGGTCCCGAAGAGCCCGACTGAATAGCCGGGTTAGTGTTTACAGGACACCGGGGGGGACCTTACCTGCCTCCTCGGTGTCTTCTCCGTTCAGGGATCCCCTGTATGGCCGGCGCTCTCCTTCCTCGTCATCACGTCGTCGCGTACGTGCGTCGGCGTGCGTAACGACGTGATGGCGGCGACGGAAAGCGAGGATACCCGGCCGGCAGCAGAGGCGTTCCAGAGTGACGGGGACACGGCGACAGTGATGGAGCGACATCCAGGGCAGCGGTGACGGGTCTGGAGCGGCGGGGACACGTGAGTATTACCTCCTCCTGCAGTGGTCTTCAATCTGCGGACCTCCAGATGTTGCAAAACTACAACTCCCAGCATGCCCGGACAGCCAACGGCTGTCCGGGCATGCTGGGAGTTGTAGTTTTGCAACATCTGGAGGTCCGCAGGTTGAAGACCACTATTGGGGTCAAAATCTTTATTTTTTAAGATTTTGCCCCTAAAAATTGGGTGCGTCTTATACGCCGGTGCGTCCTATAGGACGAAAAATACGGTAAATATAATGTAAATAATAATGTAATTAATTTGGGAGGCGATACTTACACCATCACTGATTTGATTACATGTAGATCCACGTATGTAGTATACTTTGTAACATGTAGTTGTAATTTCTACTACATAGGTAAAACAAACCGGCAATTAAGGATTAGATTTAGGGAGCACACCTATTCATTACGAACAGGTTTAGGTTCCCCCGAGATCTATTCAACATATGAAGGAAGTGCATGCTAACAGTCCTGAAGGCCTCAAATTTGGAGGCTTGGAAGTTATTCGGCACACAGATTCCCCCTTAGATAGGAATCTTAGATTATTGAGAGCAGAATCACATTGGATAATGCGTTTGGAAGCGCAAGGCCCGCTCGGCTTTAATGACCGAGTTGATACGGCCCCTTTCTTAGAATAAATCTGCTCCTCTAATTATTTTCTCTTACGTCCTAAATAGGGCTATAAATACATTTCTATGCTTTGATTAGTGTTGAGCGGCATAGGCCATATTCGAATTCGCGAATATTCGCGAATATATGGACGAATATTCGTCATATATTCGCGAATATTCGCATATTCGTTATCTCCTCGTTTTATTTTCGCATATGTGAAAATTCGCGTATGCGAAAATTAACATATGTGAAAATTTGCATATACAAAATTAGCATGTGCGAAATTCGCATATGCGAAATATAGCGTATGCTAATTTTCGCAGATGCGAATTTACGCACGGCAGTCTCACACAGTAGTAGTAGAGCCTTCTTTACACCACACAAGCTGGAAGCAGAGAGGGATGATCACTGTGATGTGTACTGTGAAGAAAAAAAAATAAAAAAAATTAAAAAAAAACGAATATTCGTAATTACGAATATATAGCGCTATATTCGCGGAATTCGCGAATTCGCGAATATGCGATATTTGCGAATAATATTCGAATTGCGAATATTCGCAAGCAACACTAGCTTTGATATAGATTACATGTTATTCAGTGATATCTATGCTTTAATATTTCTCAGCTTTTTATATCTTTTAATATCACGTAAGTTCCGGTGGATAAGTCACATGATCATTGCACACTCGCCAGCATAATAAAAAGCCGAGCGCAATGATGCTAGTTAGAGGCTGGACGAAGCGCACATAGCGCAAAATAACCGGTTAACGCCTCACACCTGAGCGCCCGTTACAGCATGGTCCCCGTTCCGTTGGTCTAACCATCATTGATTCCTAGGAGCTGGCTGTCGCTAACCTAACGGTGAGTGCGGATATTTCATCTTTGAATCTATCTTCTATGCACATTAATAGTTTTCTTTAAAATTACTGGTCAGAAAAATTAAAAAATTAGCACACATGTTCATGATCCCTTTGTGTACCACAATTGATCACCAAATTTGGCAGCCATATTGGATTGCGCCATATTCTGCAAACATAGTTTTCTGTGAAATTGCTTGTCAGAACAATGTGAAAATTAGCAGTCATGTCCATGATGACCTTCTCCACCATCAGAGGTCAAAGCAATCGTGTTATATAACCCGGCTGTGCAGCTTGGCCACCTGGATTGCTGCTTGCAGCTATATTTAATATGTTCTTCTTATCTTTTAGATTTATCCCAGCTGGTAGCAGGGTCGGTTTTAGGCATAGCGTGGCCCAAGACAAAATCAAAAGAGGGGCCCCAAAAGTCGTAATAGAGCACTAACCAGATTTGCACATTTTTGGTCACTTCAAATACCATAAAAAATATCTAAAAAGCAATTGAAAAGTCCCATTAAAAAAAATGGTACCGATAAAAACTACAAATCAAAGCGCAAAAAATGACCCTCACATCCCCATATACAGAAAAATAAAAGAGCAATAGGGATCAGAATATACAATTTTATATTTTTGTATAGTCCCCCCACATAAGGTTGTCAGTATAGTTCCCCAACATTAGGTTGGCAGTATAGTTCCCCCCACATAAGGTTGTCAGTATAGTTCCCCAACATTAGGTTGGCAGTATAGTTCCCCCCACATTAGGTTGTCAGTATAGTTCCCCCCACATTAGGTTGGCAGTATAGTCCCCCCACATAAGGTTGTCAGTATAGTTCCCCCCACATAAGGTTGTCAGTATAGTTCCCCAACATTAGGTTGGCAGTATAGTTCCCCAACATTAGGTTGGCAGTATAGTCCCCCCCACATTAGGTTGTCAGTATAGTTCCCACCACATTAGGTTGTCAGTATAGTTCCCCAACATTAGGTTGGCAGTATAGTCCCCCCCACATTAGGTTGTCAGTATAGTTCCCACCACATTAGGTTGTCAGTATAGTCCCCCCACATTAGGTTGGCAGTATAGTTCCCCAACATTAGGTTGTCAGTATAGTCCCCCCACATTAGGTAGGCAGTATAGTTCCCCGGGGTACGTCACTTTGTTGAGTGCCTATGAGTTGGATGCAGTTGTAAGATCACATTTTAGGTGGCCATATCAAAGCTGTCTATGATGTCAGCAACTACTGTATGTGAATAATTATGACAGCATTGATATTGCAATGTAGCCACATTTAACTTTCAGTAACCCCCAAATCTACCGGAGCTTTGGTTGGCCATCCAGTCATGGTGTACAGATTGCCTTCTCTGTCTACTTAATGCATCCCAAAGTCACCATGACTTGAAACATCTACTACACCCTTATACCAGGTCTCTACAGGGTTTCCGCCAACTCCACAAAGAGATACCCATTTCTAGCACCTTGGGGCAAGCTTAAAGGGGTACTCTGGTGGAAAACAAATGGAGGAAGTTGTGTAGTTCTTTCCGGTCTGACCACAGTGCTCTCTGCTGCCACCTCTGTCCATGTAATATCTGGTGATCATGAAGGCCAGTGGAGCATTGGCGAACCGGTAGAGTTGTACGGAACTCGACTACGGCCTAGACATCTGCCATTCATCAATGGAAACCACTGTGAACATTTGTATAGATAGAACTCGGATAGACTGAGCCGTGGTAAATGACCTCCAGGGATGACCTGTAACCACTGCACAAGTCCTGCAGGAACACAAAGGAACTTAGTTCCTGCACTTTTTGCACAGCAGGAACACTGTTCCCATTAGGTGGAGTCCTGCAGGACCAGCCCTTGAGTGGAAATCTTGGGTGAGCTCCCACACTTTTTTCCCCCAGGACTTGACCCCTGGGTGTAACATGACCCCATAGAATGTATCACATTGGCCGCAGTCTGTCAGCCTGACTGTCAAAAATGGCAAAAATGACAAAGTTTCACATTGCAGGGTTAACAATGTAGAAAATGCAAGGTGAACGTGAGATCTGCCCTGACCATAACCTGCAAAGCATAACAAAGAGTTATGGGAATGGAGCTGCATATTAGGTATAGGGACATCCAAGCCAGGGTCACAGGAAGAGCAGAAAGTGAGAGACTGTCAGAGGAACCAGCTCTTTACTATAAAAATCCCATCTACTCTGTGTAGAACAGAGTTCTTATTAACTAGGGTTCCTCCGGCTGTTGCAAAACTACAACTCCCAGCATGCACGGACAGCCTTCGGCTGTCCGTGCATGCTGGGAGTTGTAGTCTTGCAACAGCTGGAGGCACTCTGGTTGGAAAACACTGGTGTAGAATCAACAGAATTTTGCTCTAACCCTTTCGAAACAGACAACAGACTAGCAGGGCCGGTTCTGCCCATAGGCAAAGTAGGCAGCCGCCTAGAGCGCCCTCTTGATGGGGCGCCACTCTGCCTGCAGAAATAAAGGAGGTTTGTTACAGTGTGTCACCCCAGTAGTAAGAAGATTACATGAGGAGGAGGTTTGTTACTGTGTGTCATCCCAGTAGTTTGAAGATTACATGAGGAGGAGGTTTGTTACAGTGTGTCACCCCAGTAGTAAGGAAATTACATGAGAAGGAGGCTTGTTACAGTGTATCACCCCAGTAGTAAGGTGACTACATGAGGAGGGTTGCTACAGTGTGTCACCCCAGTAGTAAGGTGATTACATGAGAAGGAGGGTTGTTACAGTGTGTCACACCAGTAGTAAGGTGATTACATGAGGAGGAGGTTTGTTACAGTGTGTCATCCCAGTAGTAAGGAGATTACATGAGAAGGAGGGTTGCTACAGTGTGTCACCCCAGTAGTAAGGTGATTACATGAGAAGGAGGGTTGTTACAGTGTGTCACCCCAGTAGTAAGGTGATTACATGAGAAGGACGTTTGTTACAGTGTGTCACCCCAGTAGTAAGGTGATTACATGAGAAGGAGGGTTGTTACAGTGTGTCACCCCAGTAGTAAGGAGATTACATGAGGAGGGGGTTTGCTACAATGTGTCACCCGACTAGTAAGGAGATTACATGAGTAGGGGGTTTGTTACAGTGTGTGACCCCAGTAGTAAGGGGATTACATGAGGAGGAGGTTTGTTACAGTGTGTCACCCCAGTAGTAAGGAGATTACATGAGGAGGAGGTTTGTTACAGTGTGTCACCCCAGTAGTAAGGAGATTACATGATGATGAGGTTTGTTACAGTGTGTGACCCCAGTAGTAAGGGGATTACATGAGGAGGAGGTTTGTTACAGTGTGTCACCCCAGTAGTAAGGAGATTACATGAGGAGGAGGTTTGTTACAGTGTGTCACCCCAGTAGTAAGGAGATTACATGAGGAGGGGGTTTGTTACAGTGTCTCACCCCAGTAGTAAGGAGATTACACGAGGAGGAGGTTTGTTATAGTGTGTCACCCCAGTATAAGGTGATTACATGAGGAGGAGGTTTGTTACAGTGTGTCACCCCAGTAGTAAGGAGACTACATGAGGAGGAGGTTTTTTACAGTGTGTCACCCCAGTAGTAAGGAGATTACATGAAGAGGAGGTTTGTTACAGTGTTTCACCCCAGTAGTTAGGAGATTACATGAGGAGGGGGTTTGTTACAGTGTGTCACCCCAGTAGTAAGGTGATTACATGAGGAGGAGGTTTGTTACAGTGTGTCACCCCAGTAGTAAGGTGATTATATGAGGAGGTTTGTTATAGTGTGTCACCCCAGTAGTAAGGTGGGGCATGTCAAAGGGCTGAGCCAATGGGCGGGGTCAAGGGGTGGCAAAATTAGCTTTGGCCTAGCGGGGTAAAAATCCTCGCACCAGCCCTGCAGACTAGCTGAGTCACATACCGGGAGACTTTATTGAAGCTGTATGTTCACAGTCAGAAGTGAAACTGTAAAAAAAATTGCACCTCGGTTGTCTAAAAGTAGCGACTTTTGTACTTAAACGGTACCTCTCATCAAAAAAACATTTGATATATTATAGATTAATGTATGCAGAATAACTTTACAATTGAATGTTATTAAAAAATATGCTTCTTTCTATTTAATTTTCCACTTTGAAGAAATGACCACTAGGGGTCTCCCTACCAGTCCTGGCAGCAAGCATTTCAGACTCATGCTGGAGTCCTAAACACTACGAGCTGCCAGTCTGCTTTGTTCACAAAGGAGAACACTCAGAGCTGCCAGCCTGCTTTGTTCACAGCCTGTTTGGCTGTGAACAAAGCAGGCTGGCAGCTCTGAGTGTTTAGGACTCCAGCATGTGTCAGAAATGCTTGCTGACAGGACTGATCGGGAAAAATACAATAGAAAGAAGCATATTTTTCATTAACATGCTATTGGAAAGTTATTCAACATTCATTAATCTAAAATATATCAAAAGTTTATTTGATGAGAGGTACCCTTTAATAAGAAGACTCTTTACTTTTTGAGTTCCCCTGTCATTTAGCAAAACTTTTGACATGTCCTAGAGACATATGAGAAGTTTTGTTTCATCGGGGATCAGAGCGTTTGGGCCCCCCACGATCATTAGAGCGAGCGAGGAGAAGCGTGCACTTAAAGGTGCAGTCTAGTGCAGACTATTACTCCTCTGTTCTGCCCGGGCTGAAATTTTTTTTTAATAAACATTCGCTTGCCTTCCTGCGTTCACCTGGAGCGCTGCTCAGCTGATTGGTCCTCTGTTCCTGTCTTCTTTCTGTGCACGGATCATCACACGGTGCTCAGCTGATTGGTCCTCTGTTCCTGTCTTCTTCCTGTGCACGGATCATCACACGGTGCTCAGCTGATTGGTCCTCTGTTCCTGTCTTCTTCCTGTGCACGGATCATCACACGGTGCTCAGCTGATTGGTCCTCTGTTCCTGTCTTCTTTCTGTGTACGGATCATCACACGGTGCTCAGCTGATTGGTCCTCTGTTCCTGCCTTCTTCCTGTGCACGGATCATCACACGGTGCTCAGCTGATTGTTCCTCTGTTCCTGTCTTCTTCCTGTGCACGGATCATCACACGGTGCTCAGTTGATTGGTCCTCTGTTCCTGTCTTCTTCCTGTGCACGGATCATCACACGGTGCTCAGTTGATTGGTCCTCTGTTCCTGTCTTCTTCCTGTGCACGGATCATCACACGGTGCTCAGTTGATTGGTCCTCTGTTCCTGTCTTCTTCCTGTGCACGGATCATCACACGGTGCTCAGTTGATTGGTCCTCTGTTCCTGTCTTCTTCCTGTGCACGGATCATCACATGGTGCTCAGCTTATCACAGGATCAGGCAGGACATTGCTGTGGCCAGTGATATGCTGAGCGCTGTGTGACGATCTGTGCACACGGAAGAAGACCAGACCAGAGGACCAAACAGCTGTAGCGGCGCTACGGGGGAACGTAGGAAGGTGAGTGAAAGTTTATTTTAATTTTTTTTTCAGACCGGGCACTACACTACTCCTTTAAAGGAGTACTCTGAGATATAAAAAACTATCCCCTATTGTAAGGATAAGGAACAAGTGTCAGATTGAGGGTGGGGGGGTCCAACTGCTGGGACCCACACCCCAACCGTGATCTCCCGAAAGGCTCCCCAGCTCTCCTCCTGAATGGGGCGTGCCGACTACTGCACAAAGCGGTGACTGACACTCAACACTCCGTCCCCAAAGTTTTTTTTAAACCCCTTTTAGCACAACAAATGCACATGGAAGCCCCACTGTACACTGGAAGGTATTGAATGGTAGACCTGCGAAACGTGTTGTCCTGAATAATAAGGTCAATCTATCTATTGCATCTGTTGTGTTGACTTTAGGATATTTCAAAAGGTCAACTTTATTGAATAGGTCAACGGGTTTCGGTTTCTTATCAAGAAGAGAAAAGTACATATCCCGCACTCACCCCGTATATGCCAAAGAAGGCGCTTTTATTCCATGCTGGTAAGGTTACAGCGGTTCGGGTCGGGGAGAGGAAAAGATCTGAGCTCAGCCGAGCTTGTGTGACGACGGTTCCATTTCGCGGGTTGTCCGCGAGGTCACACCGACTGATGATGCTCGCAGTTGCGGTTATCGGTGCTAGCATGCGCCTTCCTCAGGTCCACTGTTAAACCCTTTCTAGCACAGCAGATGCATGTGAAAGCCCCACTGTACAATGGAAGATATTGAATGGTGGACTTGTGAAACGTCCTGAATGATGGAGTCAATCTATCTTTTGCATCTGTTGTGTTGACTTTAGCACATGTCAAAAGGTCGACTTTATTGAATAGGTCGACGGGTTTCTGCGCTAGCATGCGCCTTCCTCAGTTCCACTGTTAAGCCTCTTCTAGCACAAGCGATTCATTTGGTAGCTGCTCTATACACTGGAAGGTATTGAAAGGTGGGCCTGTGATACCTGTTGTCCTGAATAATAGAGTCAACCTATCTTTTGCATCTGTTATGTTAACTTTAGGACATGTCAAAAGGTCCAAATGCAATGGTGTCCGCTCACCTCCGGAGGCAGATCCCCAACACACCTGTGCTGCCACGGACCCGCCGGTCCCGCCCCGGCTTCAACAGCGTATGAGAAGGAAAGATTGTCCGTCACCAGGTATGCTCTAAAAGATCACTTTTTATTCATGCCATAGCAAGGAAACAAACATCACAGGACTGTAGTAATATGACACGTTTCGCTCTCTCTTGAGCTTAAACGTAGACTCAGTCTAGACTGAGTCTACGTTTAAGCTCAAGAGAGAGCAAAACGCGTCAGTTTACTACAGTCCTGTGATGTTTGTTTCCTTGCTATGGCATGAATAAAAAGTGATCTTTTAGAGCATACCTGGTGACGGACAATCCTTCCTTCTCATGTCAAAAGGTCGACTTTATTGAATATGTCGACAGGTTTCGGCGCTAGCATGCACCTTCCTCAGTTCCACTGTTAAACCCCTTCTAGTACAAGTGATTCATTTGGTAGCCGCTCTATACACTGGAAGGTATTGAACCGTGGACCTGTGATACCTGTTGTCCTGAAAAATAGAGTCAACCTATCTTTTGCATCTAGCACAACAGATCTTTCATCTGTTGTGCTACTTGTTCCGAGGATTGCTGTGCACTGTGTGAGCTGATAAACTCTTTCTATTATATATATATATATATATATATATATATATATATATATCACACAAGAAAAACGTCCGGCACTCGGGAAGATGCAGGTAAAACTTGTCAATGGCTTTATTCACACGCTTTAAGGCAGGACACAATCTGACGCGTTTCGCACACTCAGGTGCTTAGTCGTAGATAGACATACACTCAATAATGCAGGTTAAAATACACATGAGTTTGGTCACATGACCACATGAATCTTAATTAAAAACAGTTGGTTACAAAACATGGCATTGGGAATCATGATCACATTTAGTCATTCGGAGAAAGTTCACACAAGGGTGCATGCAGATAATGCGGTTTTAAATTTCAATTTTGATTTAAATTTCAATCTCGAATGGTCTGAAAGCTAGTTATTCAATAATACTCCTAAATGTTCCATCATCAAGGATATTCATGTTCATTTGGAGTACATATTTACCAAAATAAATAGTATGGACTATACCTATACATCAGGATCTGAAATATTTATATATAGATTAATAACCGCATGATATGCATCTCGCCGTGCGAACACCCCCCTATGATTTGCGACACTCAAAAAATTATAAATATACAAGAAACGAGGAGTATATATTAGACCGGGAACTAAACATACATGGTTAGCAATGAATTGTATACATCAAATATATTCTCTTATTCAATTTATGCACACGTTAACATTAAATCCAATCTTTTGTTTAACCCTTGCGGGTATCTTGTTCCCAAAAGGAACATCCAATGTGCCTCTCTATTGTATAGCTTCTTTCTAAGATCGCCTCCCCTGGGTCCTAAGGTGACTTTTTCTACTCCCAATACTCGTAAATGGGTGGTATCCCCTGAGTGGGACTCTCTGAAGTGACGTGACAGCATGGAAATGCTTGTTAAGGTACTTTTAGCATCCGTAATATGTTTCCTAAACCTCATTTTTAATGAATTCCCCGAGCATCCTACATACTGCAAATTGCAAACAATACATGTTGCTACGTATATAATGGATTTAGTGTTACAATTGATATACTGGTGTATATTGTATGTCCTACTTGTTGTGCAAGACGTTACAGTATTTGAATTTACCATGTGTGTACATGTGATGCATCTGGTATGACCGCATTTGCGATTACCTATGCTCCAATAAATCTATCGTGATACGTAATGCCGATAAAGGTGGAAATATTATTGTTTTGGATTCAGGGTTATATAAAAAACTTAATGAGGACATGTTATCAGATACATCAACTTACTGTAGATTAAAAAATGACCCCACTAAAACGTACCAAATGGAACTTAAGAAAATATTGGAAGAGGGTGTAGCCCTGGGGGCAATTAACAAAAAACTGGAGGAGTATCTGTTTGTAGAGAATCCAGTTACTCCAGTGTTCCACTCACTCCCCAAGGTGCACAAAGGTGTATTTCCACCTCCCCTTCGACCTATAGTCGCCGGCATTGGATCGCTGGGTGAGCGCCTTGGGGAGTGGGTGGATCACTATCTCCAACCCTTGACTAAAATTACCCCCACGTTTACACAAGATACTAAGCATGTTATCAATATCTTAGAAAAAATTGTTTGGGATGAGCAGTTGTCATGGGCAACCTGTGATGTTATAGGCTTATATCCATGCATTCCCTGGTCTAAGGGCTTAGAGGCTCTGTCTGCCCATATGGAAAAATTCAGCACATACTCCCCTGGTCTGCGGGAATTTATCACCATCGCCACGGAGTTTTTGCTTAAACACAACTACTTTGTGTTTGATGGTGGTTTCTACCTGCAGACCAGGGGAGCATCAATGGGTGCCAAATATTCCCCATCTTTTGCAAATATCTACATGTTTCATTGGGAGCAGCTCTTCATTTTCAGTGATAATAACCCATATCATGATAATATACACTGGATCAGTCGCTATATAGACGATTTATTGATAATCTGGAGGGGTACGGAGACACAATTTTTGGAATTTGTTAGGTACATTGGGAACAACAATTTAAATTTGGGGTTCACCTCACATTTCGATAAAAATACAATTAATTTTTTGGATATTTCGTTGATTAGTGGGAGTAATGGTATAGAAATTCGTCCCTATAGAAAAGATACAGCCTCTAACTCCATTTTATTGGCCTCCTCCTGTCATCCACGACACGTCTTGGATAATATTCCCTTTGAGGAATTATGCAGAATAAAATGTAACTGCTCTTGCGAGAAACAATTTAAAATTGCAGCAGAGGAACTCCATACTAGATTTGAGCATTTGAGGGGTTGTAGCGAAAAAATTCTAAAAAAAGCACAGATAAAAATGGAGGGACTGGGGCGCGAGGAACTAGTATCCTATTCTAGAAGGCATCAAAATAGAAGGGACTTACACAAGGCTGGAGGTAAATTAGCCAAAAATACAATCAAAAATGAAAACATAAATCCGAATAAGGATAAACCACCATTTTTCGTGACATCATACAGTACTCAATTTGGACAGATTAAGAAAATAATAAACAGATATATTACGGTATTAGAAACAGATCCAATATTAAGAGACTTATTATCAGAGGGTATTCCTATTGTGTCCTGGAGAGGCCCCACTATTGGAACCAGAGTCTCACCTAGTCTATTTACTAGTCAAAAGGAAAGTGTAAAGGACCGGGACTGGTTGAGGAGCATAGGTAATCGCAAATGCGGTCATACCAGATGCATCACATGTACACACATGGTAAATTCAAATACTGTAACGTCTTGCACAACAAATAGAACATACAATATACACCAGTATATCAATTGTAACACTAAATCCATTATATACGTAGCAACATGTATTGTTTGCAATTTGCAGTATGTAGGATGCTCGGGGAATTCATTAAAAATGAGGTTTAGGAAACATATTACGGATGCTAAAAGTACCTTAACAAGCATTTCCATGCTGTCACGTCACTTCAGAGAGTCCCACTCAGGGGATACCACCCATTTACGAGTATTGGGAGTAGAAAAAGTCACCTTAGGACCCAGGGGAGGCGATCTTAGAAAGAAGCTATACAATAGAGAGGCACATTGGATGTTCCTTTTGGGAACAAGATACCCGCAAGGGTTAAACAAAAGATTGGATTTAATGTTAACGTGTGCATAAATTGAATAAGAGAATATATTTGATGTATACAATTCATTGCTAACCACGTATGTTTAGTTCCCGGTCTAATATATACTCCTCGTTTCTTGTATATTTATAATTTTTTGAGTGTCGCAAATCATAGGGGGGTGTTCGCACGGCGAGATGCATATCATGCGGTTATTAATCTATATATAAATATTTCAGATCCTGATGTATAGGTATAGTCCATACTATTTATTTTGGTAAATATGTACTCCAAATGAACATGAATATCCTTGATGATGGAACATTTAGGAGTATTATTGAATAACTAGCTTTCAGACCATTCGAGATTGAAATTTAAATCAAAATTGAAATTTGAAAACCGCATTATCTGCATGCACCCTTGTGTGAACTTTCTCCGAATGACTAAATGTGATCATGATTCCCAATGCCATGTTTTGTAACCAACTGTTTTTAATTAAGATTCATGTGGTCATGTGACCAAACTCATGTGTATTTTAACCTGCATTATTGAGTGTATGTCTATCTACGACTAAGCACCTGAGTGTGTGAAACGCGTCAGATTGTGTCCTGCCTTAAAGCGTGTGAATAAAGCCATTGACAAGTTTTACCTGCATCTTCCCGAGTGCCGGACGTTTTTCTTGTGTGACTTTTACTAAGCCGGGAGCGGTACCGGTGTCCGTAGCACGAGACAGTGCAGCAAACGCGAGAGTGGTGAGCAGCCTTACTTTATCTGCATATATATATATATATATATATATATATATATATCTTTTGCATCTGTTGTGTTGACTTTAGGACAGGTCAAATGGTCAACTTCATTGTCGACGGGTTTCGGCGCTTGCATGCGCCTTCCTCAGGTCTTGCCCAACAAATACATCTTGAAGCCCCACTGTACACCGGAAGGTACTGAACAGCAAACCTGTGAAACGTGTTGTCCTAAATAATAAAGTCAATAAAGACTTATCGTATGACATATGTTTTCTAGTTCTGATACATAGACATAGATATGACAAATGTATTTATACTGGAAGATTAAAATCGAGGGGTACCAGAATTATAGGAAACAGCAAACGTGATTTCAAGCATAGCACATCATCTGTCCCGCATGGTGGAGGCAGAGCTATGGCATGGACATGGGTGGCTGCCAGTGGAAATGGGTCGCTGGTGTTTATTGATGATGTGATTGTGGATAGATAAGGCATGATGAATTCAGAAGGGTACAGGATTATACTTTCTGCTTATATATTCAGTAAACTATTGCATAAAGGCAGTGGTCTCAAACTATGACCCTCCAGATGTTGCAAAACTTCAACTCCCAGCATGCCCGGACAGCCGTTGGCTGTCCGGGCATGCTGGGAGTTGAAGTTTTGCAACATCTGGAGGGCCACAGTTTTAGCCCACTGCATAAAGGCTTTGCAGCAACCTTCCAAAACAACCTAAAGCTTCTTATAGCAAGACACCAATACAAATTAATATGAATCCTAGGATTACAGGTTCCTTCTCTTGCTAGTTTCCTGAACCAGCAGGAGATGGTGGAAGCTTCTACTAGTTCTGCCCGTTGGACCCCTGGACTATGGGGCATGGTCGTAAGTGTGTCCGTGATTAAGACCCCCCCAAAAGTTATGCTACTGTGTGCAGAGCTATTTCTAAGCAGGAACTAAGAAGTGTGCAAACTAGAGCTTAGTGCAGAATTGTGAAACAGGTCACTGAGCGCGGACTTTGCTACTTTCCTGTATATTCAGTATGACAGAGCATACAAATGGCTTCGTAACAGCCAAGGAGGAAACAATTGTCATTTATTTGTGTGGCCCCTGTATTACCACTATCATTATGATACACAATATACTATATAATATAATAATATATGGATTAAATATTCAATATAAATATACTACCCTTATTCTGTGCAAAAGAACAACAAAGAAATGTGACATTATCTTCACTTTCAAGCTGTCCACTAAAGCCGTTATAAGACTATAACTACTATAATACTGTCTCCTATATCTACTATAAAACAGCTCCTATGTACAAGAATATAACTACTATAATACTGCCTCCTATATACAAGAATATACCTACTATAATACTGCTCCTATATACAAGAATATACCTACTATAATACTGCTCCTATATACAAGAATATAACTACTATAATACTGTCTCCTATATCTACTATAATACTGCCTCCTATGTACAAGAATATAACTACTATACTACTGCTCCTATATACAAGAATATAACTACTATAATACTGCCTCCTATATACAAGAATATAACTACTATAATACTGCCTCCTATATAAAAGAATATAACTACTATAATACTGCCCCTATATACAAGAATATAACTACTATAATACTGTCTCCTATATCTACTATAATACTGCCTCCTATGTACAAGAATATAACTACTATAATACTGCTCCTATATACAAGAATATAACTACTATAATACTGCTCCTATATACAAGAATATAACTACTATAACACTGCCTCCTATATAAAAGAATATAACTACTATAATACTGCCCTCTATATAAAAGAATATAACTACTATAATACTGCTCCCTATATAAAAGAATATAACTACTATAATACTGCTCCTATATACAAGAATATAACTACTATAATACTGTCTCCTATATCTACTATAATACTGCCTCTTATGTACAAGAATATAACTACTATAATACTGCTCCTATATACAAGAATATAACTGCTATAATACTGCCTCCTATGTACAAGAATATAACTACTATAATACTGCCCCCTATATAAAAGAATATAACTACTATAATTCTTCTCCTATATACAAGAATATAACAACTATAATACTGCTCCTATATACAAGAATATAACTACTATAATACTGCCTCCTATATACAAGAATATAACTACTATAATACTGCTCCTATATACAAGAATATAACTACTATAATACTGCACCTATATACAAGAATATAACTACTATAATACTGCCTCCTATGTACAAGAATATAACTACTATAATACTGCCCCCTATATAAAAGAATATAACTACTATAATACTGCTCCTATATACAAGAATATAACTACTATAATACTGTTCCTATATACAAGAATATAACTACTATAATACTGCCTCCTATATACAAAAATATAACTACTATAATACTGTTACTATATACAAGAATATAACTGTCACGATGCCGGCTGGCAGGTAGTGGATCCTCTGTGCCAGAGAGGGATTGGCGTGGACCGTGCTAGAGGATCGGTTCTAAGTCACTACTGGTTTTCACCAGAGCCCGCCGCAAAGCGGGATGGTCTTGCTGCGGCGGTAGTGACCAGGTCGTATCCCCTAGCAACGGCTCAACCTCTCTGGCTGCTGAAGATAGGCGCGGTACAAGGGAGTAGACAGAAGCAAGGTCGGACGTAGCAGAAGGTCGGGGCAGGCAGCAAGGATCGTAGTCAGGGGCAACGGCAGGAGGTCTGGAACACAGGCTAGGAACACACAAGGAAACGCTTTCACTGGCACTAAGGCAACAAGATCCGGCGAGGGAGTGAAGGGGAAGTGAGGTGATATAGGGAAGTGCACAGGTGTAAACACTAATTGGAACCACTGCGCCAATCAGCGGCGCAGTGGCCCTTTAAATCGCAAAGACCCGGCGCGCGCGCGCCCTAGGGAGCGGGGCCGCGCGCGCCGGGACAGAACTGACGGAGAGCGAGTCAGGTACGGGAGCCGGGGTGCGCATCGCGAGCGGGCGCTACCCGCATCGCGAATCGCATCCCGGCCAGAGGCGGTATCGCAGCGCCCCGGGTCCGTGGAACCGACCGGAGCGCTGCAGTGAGAGGAGTGTAGCGAGCGCTCCGGGGAGGAGCGGGGACCCGGAGCGCTCGGCGTAACAGTACCCCCCCCCTTGGGTCTCCCCCTCTTCTTGGAGCCTGAGAACCTGAGGACCAGACTTTTGTCCAGGATATTGTCCTCAGGTTCCCAGGACCTCTCTTCTGGACCACAACCCTCCCAATCCACTAAAAAGAAGGTTTTCCCTCTGACCTTTTTAGATGCTAAAATTTCTTTGACGGAGAAGATGTCCGAGGAGCCGGAGACAGGAGTGGGGGGAACAGATTTGGGAGAGAAACGGTTAATGATAAGTGGTTTAAGAAGAGAAACATGAAAGGCATTAGGAATACGAAGAGAAGGAGGAAGAAGAAGTTTGTAAGAGACAGGATTAATCTGGCGCAAAATCTTGAAAGGACCAAGATAGCGTGGTCCCAACTTATAGCTAGGGACACGGAAGCGGACATATTTGGCGGAGAGCCATACCTTGTCTCCAGGGGAAAAAATGGGAGGAGCTCTTCTTTTCTTATCCGCGAATCTCTTCATGCGTGAAGAAGCCTGTAAGAGAGAATTTTGGGTCTCTCTCCATATGATGGAGAGATCACGAGAAATTTCATCCACAGCGGGCAGACCAGAGGGCAAGGGGGTAGGGAGGGGGGGAAGAGGGTGACGGCCGTACACCACGAAAAACGGGGATTTGGAGGAAGATTCAGAGATTCTGAAATTATACGAGAATTCGGCCCAAGGTAGAAGATCTGCCCAGTCATCCTGGCGGGAGGAAACAAAATGTCGTAAATAGTCACCCAAGATCTGGTTAATTCTTTCTACTTGTCCATTGGATTGAGGATGGTATGCAGAAGAAAAATTTAATTTAATCTTGAGTTGTTTACAGAGAGCCCTCCAGAATTTAGACACAAATTGGACGCCTCTATCCGAGACGATCTGCGTAGGCAACCCGTGAAGACGAAAAATGTGTACAAAAAATTGTTTAGCCAACTGAGGCGCTGAAGGAAGACCAGGAAGAGGGATGAAATGTGCCATTTTGGAGAATCGATCAACGACCACCCAAATAACAGTGTTGCCATGGGATGGGGGTAAGTCAGTAATAAAATCCATACCAATCAGAGACCAAGGTTGTTCGGGAACAGGCAGAGGAAGAAGAAAACCAGCGGGCTTCTGGCGAGGAGTCTTATCCCGGGCACAGATAGTGCAGGCTCGCACAAAGTCCACCACATCAGTCTCTAGAGTCGGCCACCAATAGAAGCGAGAGATGAGTTGCACAGATTTCTTGATGCCCGCATGACCTGCGAGATGGGAGGAGTGACCCCATTTGAGGATTCCGAGGCGTTGGCGTGGAGAAACAAAGGTCTTTCCTGGTGGAGTTTGCCTGATGGAGGCTGGAGAAGTGGAAATCAGGCAGTCAGGAGGAATGATGTGTTGAGGAGAGAGTTCAATTTCAGAAGCATCTGAGGAACGAGAGAGAGCATCGGCCCTAATGTTCTTATCAGCAGGCCGAAAGTGAATTTCAAAATTAAATCGGGCAAAGAACAGAGACCACCTGGCCTGACGAGGATTCAGCCGTTGGGCAGACTCGAGGTATGAGAGGTTCTTGTGATCGGTGTAAATAATAACTGGAAATCTTGATCCCTCCAGCAGATGCCTCCATTCCTCAAGTGCTAATTTAATGGCTAGAAGCTCTCGATCCCCGATGGAGTAGTTCCTCTCCGCCGGAGAGAAGGTCCTAGAAAAAAACCCACAAGTAACAGCATGCCCGGAAGAGTTTTTTTGTAGAAGGACAGCTCCAGCTCCCACTGAGGAGGCATCAACCTCCAATAGGAAGGGTTTAGATGGGTCAGGTCTGGAGAGCACGGGAGCCGAAGAGAAGGCGGACTTGAGTCGTTTAAAGGCGTCTTCCGCTTGAGGAGGCCAAGACTTGGGATCGGCATTTTTTTTGGTTAAAGCCACAATAGGAGCCACAATGGTAGAAAAATGTGGAATAAATTGCCTGTAATAATTGGCGAACCCCAAAAAACGTTGGATGGCACGGAGTCCGGAGGGGCGTGGCCAATCTAAGACGGCAGAGAGTTTATCTGGATCCATTTGTAGTCCCTGGCCAGAGACCAAGTATCCTAGAAAAGGAAGAGATTGGCATTCAAACAGACATTTCTCAATTTTAGCATAGAGTTGATTGTCACGAAGTCTCTGAAGAACCATACGGACATGCTGGCGGTGTTCTTCTAGATTGGCCGAAAAAATTAGGATATCATCAAGATATACAACAACACAGGAGTATAACAGATCACGAAAAATTTCATTAACAAAGTCTTGGAAGACAGCAGGGGCGTTGCACAGGCCAAAGGGCATGACCAGATACTCAAAGTGTCCATCTCTGGTGTTAAATGCTGTTTTCCACTCATCCCCCTCTCTGATGCGGATGAGGTTATAGGCGCCTCTTAAGTCCAATTTAGTAAAGATGTGGGCACCTTGGAGGCGATCAAAGAGTTCAGAGATGAGGGGTAAGGGGTAGCGGTTCTTAACCGTGATTTTATTAAGTCCGCGGTAGTCAATGCAAGGACGTAGAGAGCCATCTTTTTTGGACACAAAGAAAAATCCGGCTCCGGCAGGAGAGGAGGATTTACGGATAAAGCCCTTTTTTAGATTCTCCTGGACGTATTCAGACATGGCAAGAGTCTCTGGGGCAGAGAGAGGATAAATTCTGCCCCGGGGTGGAGTAGTGCCCGGGAGGAGGTCGATAGGACAATCATAAGGCCTGTGAGGAGGTAGAGTCTCCGCTTGTTTTTTGCAGAAAACATCCGCGAAGTCCATATAGGCCTTAGGGAGACCGGTTACTGGAGGAAGCACAGAGTTACGGCAAGGGTTACTGGGAACCGGTTTTAGACAGTCCTTGGAACAAGAGGGCCCCCAACTCTTGATCTCCCCAGTGGACCAATCCAGGGTTGGGGAATGAAGTTGAAGCCAGGGAAGTCCAAGGAGAATTTCCGAGGTGCAATTGGGGAGGACCAAAAGTTCAATCCTCTCGTGATGAGATCCGATGCTCATTAGAAGGGGCTCCGTGCGGAAACGTATGGAACAGTCCAATCTTTCATTGTTTATACAATTGATGTAAAGGGGTCTGGTGAGACTGGTCACTGGGATGTTGAACCTATTGACGAGAGAGGCCAAAATAAAATTTCCTGCAGATCCAGAGTCTAAGAAGGCCACAGAAGAGAAGGAGAAGGCAGAGGCAGACATCCGCACAGGCACAGTAAGACGTGGAGAAGCAGAGTGGACATCAAGGATTGTCTCACCTTTGTGCGGAGTCAGGGTACGTCTTTCCAGGCGGGGAGGGCGGATAGGACAATCCCTCAGGAAGTGTTCGGTACTAGCACAGTACAGGCAGAGGTTCTCCATGCGGCGTCGTGTCCTCTCTTGAGATGTCAGGCGAGACCGGTCGACCTGCATAGCCTCCACGGCGGGAGGCACAGGAACAGATTGCAGGGAACCAGAGGAGAGAGGAGCCGAGGAGAAGAAACGCCTCGTGCGAACAGAGTCCATATCTTGGCGGAGCTCCTGACGCCTTTCGGAAAAACGCATGTCAATGCGAGTGGCTAGGTGAATAAGTTCATGAAGATTAGCAGGCATTTCTCGTGCGGCCAGAACATCTTTAATGTTGCTGGATAGGCCTTTTTTAAAGGTCGCGCAGAGGGCCTCATTGTTCCAGGATAATTCAGAAGCAAGAGTACGGAATTGTACGGCATACTCGCCAACGGAAGAATTACCCTGGACCAGGTTCAACAGGGCAGTCTCAGCAGAAGAGGCTCGGGCAGGTTCCTCAAAGACACTTCGAATTTCCGAGAAGAAGGAGTGTACAGAGGCAGTGACGGGGTCATTGCGGTCCCAGAGCGGTGTGGCCCAAGCCAGGGCTTTTCCAGACAGCAGGCTGACTACGAAAGCCACCTTAGACCTTTCAGTGGGGAACTGGTCCGACATCATCTCCAAGTGTAATGAACATTGGGAAAGGAAGCCACGGCAAAGCTTAGAGTCCCCATCAAATTTATCCGGCAAGGATAGTCGTAGTCCAGAAGCGGCCACTCGCTGCGGAGGAGGTACAGGAGCTGGCGGAGGAGATGGTTGCTGGAGCTGTGGTAGTAACTGTTGTAGCATAACAGTCAGTTGAGACAGCTGCTGGCCTTGTTGCGCAATCTGTTGTGACTGCTGGGCGACCACCGTGGTGAGGTCAGCGACAACTGGCAGAGGAACTTCAGCGGGATCCATGGCCGGATCTACTGTCACGATGCCGGCTGGCAGGTAGTGGATCCTCTGTGCCAGAGAGGGATTGGCGTGGACCGTGCTAGAGGATCGGTTCTAAGTCACTACTGGTTTTCACCAGAGCCCGCCGCAAAGCGGGATGGTCTTGCTGCGGCGGTAGTGACCAGGTCGTATCCCCTAGCAACGGCTCAACCTCTCTGGCTGCTGAAGATAGGCGCGGTACAAGGGAGTAGACAGAAGCAAGGTCGGACGTAGCAGAAGGTCGGGGCAGGCAGCAAGGATCGTAGTCAGGGGCAACGGCAGGAGGTCTGGAACACAGGCTAGGAACACACAAGGAAACGCTTTCACTGGCACTAAGGCAACAAGATCCGGCGAGGGAGTGAAGGGGAAGTGAGGTGATATAGGGAAGTGCACAGGTGTAAACACTAATTGGAACCACTGCGCCAATCAGCGGCGCAGTGGCCCTTTAAATCGCAAAGACCCGGCGCGCGCGCGCCCTAGGGAGCGGGGCCGCGCGCGCCGGGACAGAACTGACGGAGAGCGAGTCAGGTACGGGAGCCGGGGTGCGCATCGCGAGCGGGCGCTACCCGCATCGCGAATCGCATCCCGGCCAGAGGCGGTATCGCAGCGCCCCGGGTCCGTGGAACCGACCGGAGCGCTGCAGTGAGAGGAGTGTAGCGAGCGCTCCGGGGAGGAGCGGGGACCCGGAGCGCTCGGCGTAACAATAACTACTATAATACTGCTCCTATATACAAGAATATAACTACTATAATACTGTCCCTATATACAAGAATATAACTACTATAATACTGCTCCTATATACAAGAATATAACTACTATAATACTGTTCCTATATACAAGAATATAACTACTATAATACTGCTCCTATATACAAGAATATAACTACTATAATACTGCTCCTATATACAAGAATATAACTACTATAATACTGCTCCTATATACAAGAATATAACTACTATAATACTGCCCCCTATGTATAAGAATATAACTACTATAATACTGCCCCCTATGTATAAGATTATAACTACTATAATACTGCCCCCTATGTATAAGATTATAACTACTATAACACTGCCCCCTATGTATAAGATTATAACTACTATCATACACTCGGTAATGTCTTTAGTTTCCCTTTTATCTCTATACTGATTTGCATTATAGACTCGACTTCTTTATTCTACAAAAGCAAAGTACAAGGTGAGAATCGCTTCCTCTACTTTATCTGTAAAAACATCCGCCATTATTTAGACTATTTCCTTTCATGTATTTGCGGGATGTTTTATGAAGTACAATGTTCAGCTTTTATATAATTCCTGTGCTCTGTGTGATTGGTTTGAGGTATATAATGCTGGGTCTTGTGAACGTTCTCTAAGTGTGCGGATTCCTTGGCTTTTTTAATGGGCGGTGGCCCTTTAACTGATTGGTGCCCCCCATCTCTATCTCTTTAGGCCTCGCAGCCTTTGAGGAGTACAGGTTTCCTCACACTGTAGCTTTTAGCCAAAAACGTATTTGGCTGCTGCCAGACACCATGGGCGGTGACTTATCATACTGCTGGGTTCTTCTTTCTCCCTATTTCAGCTGTTGTAAAACAGTCTGGACACCCCCATTACCATTACAGGGTTGGCCAGTCCCACCAAAATAAGTTAGTTTGGCTAATACGTCTCCAATATTATGGCCACTATTATGTCTCTTACCCCTAAAAGTAGATGTGGACTTAAAGGGGTATTCCGGTGTAATGAAGAAAACTGTGTCCCTGTAGCTGAATGTGACCCTTCACACAGGGACAAACTTTTCTGCTTTACAGTCAATTCCCTCTCACTCCCTAACCTCTAACCCTAATCCTAAACCCTAATCCTAACCCTTAATTCTAACCTTAAAGGGGTTCTCCACCATAAGTTGATTTTAGTACATACCTGGCAGGCAGTAATGGACATGCTTAGGACGGATCCGCGCTTGTATTCGGGCTAAATGGCTATGCTGTGAGATTACCATAACACTGTGGCTAGATTTTTGTGAACTGGTATTTCCTGTTTGACTTTTCTTTTTTTGACTACAAATCCCACAATTCCATCTTCCTCCCTCCCACACATCAGCCACCCCACCCATTGAAACATAAATGAGCTGCATCCATTCAAATCAGTGTGGTTTTCAATCAGGGTGCCTACAGCTGTTGCATTAGTTGCAGATTGATCCCTCCACCCATTGAAGCAGACAGGCTCCTGTCATCAGCTGACTAGAGAGTCAGGTCTCGGCCGCATTGCAAGCTGGGAAAAATGTGAGACAATAGTCAAACTGTTGAGACCCAATTAGCTCCTAGCAGGCTATAACTACCCCTCCCCCTTATTACAATAATTAATTAAATAATAACTGACACAACAACAATTCAACTTTTTTATGGGTGGGAATCGGCCACAGCTTTATTTATAAAATTACTTATATAAATAATAATTTAACTGTAACAAAGACACCGATTGGCTTCTTGCCAACCCGAGAGGTGCTGCCACACTGTCCTGTATGGAGGTCTACCCCGGGTTGACCCCGCTTTCACCGTCTTCTTACCGCCAAGCTGTGACTTACAATAAACAGAGATACAAAAAAGGGAGGGAGGGAGGGCAAAACTCCGGGTCCTGGGCAGATTGAGGGGGGAAGGGAGGCACCACAGCTATAAATACCCAGGGGAGGGCCCCTGAAAGTCCGAGGAAACTATTAAACCACTGATTGGTGTACTCCTTCCCCCCCACCCATGGGACATACCACTATAGTTACCGACAAGTTTTTACAGGCGGGGGAGGGGGCTAAAAACCTTGCCTGTATATTTCTTAACCCCTTAACTGCTCACCAGTCAGTGGGCAAGCTAGTTATGCACAGCTTGCCCCTCCATTTTGTATGCAGGTAAAAATAAATATTGGGGATAACATCACATAAGAATTGTGAGAAAACCGTCACACACAGGTACAGACACTATATTATGAACTACACTAACTTTACAGCCCCTGTAGCATAGTCACATAAAAAAAATCCTGGAATGCCACTTTAAAAGGGTACTCTGATTGAAAAGTTTTTTTTTTTTTAAATCAACTGGTGCCAGAAAGTTAAACAGATTTGTAAATGACTTCTATTAAAAAATCTTAATCCTTCCAGTACTTATTAGCTGCTGAATACTACAGAGAAAATTATTTTGTTTTTGAGCACACTCTGCTGACATCACGAGCACAGTGCTCTCTGCTGACACCTCTGTCCATTTTAGGAACTGTCCAGAGCAGACTATGTCTGCTATGGGGATTTTCTCCTGCTCTGGACAGTTCTTAAAATGGACAGAGATGTCAGCAGAGAGCACTGTGCTCGTGATTTTTGATAGAAGTAATTTACAAATCTTTTTAACTTTCTGGTTCCAGTTGATTTAAAAAAATAAATTAAAAAATTTCCACCGTAGTACCCCTTTAATCTTAACTCATAATCCTAGACTCTAACCCTAATCCTAACCCCTAACAGCGATCAGCACTGAGAAGGGCTGAGAGCGCTGAGCTCAGGACCTCAGGTCACATTCGGCTATGGGTCACAGTTTTTTTTCCCTTCACCGGCCTTATGCATCTGTTGTCTTATCACAGGGGATCTCTTGTGACATCACGCCACGCCCCCTCCATTCATGTTTATGGGAGGGGGCGTGGCGACATAAAGCAGGATCAACAGAAGAGACTGGAGACTGGGGATGAGGCCTCCAGACATGGCCAGAGCCACATGCACATGTTGGTTCTCTTTACTAGAACCTTAGAACGGTAGCAGCCACTAGAGATGAGCGAACTTACAGTAAATTTGATTCGTCACGAACTTCTCGGCTCGGTAGTTGATGACTTTTCCTGCAAAAATTAGTTCAGCTTTCAGGTGCTCCGGTGGGCTGGAAAAGGTGGATACAGTCCTAGGAGACTCTTTCCTATAACTGTATCCATCTTTTCCAGCCCACCGGAGCACCTGAAAGCTGAACTAATTTATACAGGAAAAGTCATCAACTACCGAGCCGAGAAGTTCGTGACGAATCGAATTTACTGTAAGTTCGCTCATCTCTAGAAGCCACCTTTAGCCTCCATGGTGCAGAAGCCCTTGATCAGCAGACTGTCCTACATAACTTCCATAACCGTATAATAAATAGCAAGAGGAATCAATAGATCAAACACTACCAAATGACGGAGACTTAACTATTGGTCAGACATGGGGCAATGAGCAAATAGGGAACGGCAAGAAGGTTTTATTACTCTCCAACATACAGTAATGGAAAATATTATTGATGGAAACGACCTTAAAGGGGTACTCCACGGGAAAACATTTTTTTTTAAATCAACTGGTGCAAGAAAGTTAAACAGATTTGTAAATTACCTCTATAAAAAAAAAAATCTTAATCCTTCCAGTACTTATCAGCTGCTGTATGATCCACAGGAAGTTCTTTTCTGTTTGAATTTCCTTTCTGTCTGACCGCAATGCTCTCTGCTGACACCTCTGTCCATGTCAAGCACTTTCCAGTGCAGGAGAGGTTTGCTATGGGGATGTGCTCCTACTCTGGACAGTTCCTAAAATGGACAGAGGTGTCAGCAGAGAGCACTGTGGTCAGGCTGAAAGGAAATTCAAAAAGAAAAGAACTTCCTGTGAATCATACAGCAGCTGATAAGTACTAGAAGGATTTAGATTTTTTAATAGAAGTAATTTACAAATCTGATTAAAAAAATTAATAAATAAATAAAAGTTTTCCAGTGGAGAAGCCCTTTAAGTCCTTTAACGTTGTTGGAGTTGAATCGTAAAAGTAACACAAGTAAACTGAGCAGTAGCTTCCTTTTTCCCATAGGACAGTGGTCGGCAAGCTGCGGCTCTTCACACACATGCGGCTCTTCACACACTTTAATGCGGCTCTTGCAGTGCGGTCGGGCCGCGGCGGCCGCCCATGCACACTGGTAACATACAAGGGCCTGATACTAGTATCAGGCCCTTGTATGCAGAGCAGCAGCGGCCGGCCGCATAGTGCCGACCAACCAGGGTGCCTCCAGCTGCTGTGAAACTACAACTCCCAGCAGGCCTGGACCGGCAAAGGCTGTCCGGGCATGCTGGTAGTTGTAGTTTTACAACAGCTGGAGGCCCCCTGGTTTTTAGTATACAGTATTAGTTTTTACCTGCTCTGGCCGGCCCCCGCCTGCAGCCACACACGGGAGCCGGCCCGGGCAGATAATCATAGGTTTTCCTATGCCGGACATCCCTGTGTCATGAAAAATCTTTTCGGGACATAAGGATGTCCGCCGGTCACTTACCATTCCCCGGCCGATGCGCGTCCTCCTCCAGTCCTCCTGCGGTCTTCCTGCAATCCTCCGCCTCTCTATGGTTGTACGCACGGGACGTCAGTGACGTCCCGTGCGTACAACCATAGAGGCGCAGGAGTACCAGGAGGACCGGAGGAAGACACGCGCCGGCCGGGGTCTGATAAGTGACCGGCGGCACATCATCTTCCGTGTTCCGGTCACCGCTCCTCCGGTCCCGACACCTACTGCTATGGCCTATGGACCATAGCAGTAGGTGCCAGGACCCGGGCCGGAGGAGCGGTGACCGGAACACTGTGGGGGGCAGTATACAGACATTCAGCCTCCAGCCGTACACTGTATATGGCTGGAAGCTGTATGTCTGTGGGGGGGGGGGAGCTGCCTACCATTGTCGGGGGAACTATACTGCCAACTATTGTGGGGGAACTATACTGCCAACTATTGTGGGGGAACTATACTGCCAACCTAATGTGGGGGAACTATACTGCCAACCTAATGTGGGGGAACTATACTGCCAACTATTGTGGAGGGAAGCTGCCTACCATTGTGGGGGAACTATACTGCCAACTATTGTGGTGGGGGGGGGGAGCTGCCTACCATTGTGGGGGGAACTATACTGCCAACTATTGTGGGGGAGCTGCCTACTATTGTGGGGGAGCTGCTGACCTAATGTGGGGGAATTGCTGACCTAATGTGGGGGAGCTGTCTACTATTGTGGGGGAACTGCTGACCTAATGTGGGGGAGCTGCCTACTATTGTGGGGGAACTGCTGACCTAATGTGGGGGAACTATACTGCCTACCTAATGGGGGGGGGGCGGATACAAGGTACCGTACATCACGGTAGGAGGGGTAGTCTTATACTGCGAGTATATCCCAAACTCTATATTTTAACTGTGAAAGTTGGGGGTCGTCTTATACGCCCAGTTGTCTTATACGCCGGCATATACGGTATATGTAAGGGGCACATGTCAGGGGGCATTATAAGTGAGGGGCACATGTCAGGGGGGCATTATATGTGAGGGGCACATGTCAGGGGGCATTATATGCGGGGGCACATGTCAGGGGGCATTATATTGTGAGGGGCACATGACATGGGGTATTATATATAAGGGGCACATGTCAGGGGGGCATTATATGTGAGGGGCACATGTCAGGGGGGCATTATATTGTGAGGGGCACATGACATGGGGTATTATATATAAGGGGCACATGTCACCCCCTGACATTACATATGAGGGGCACATGGCAGGGGGGCATTATATGTGGGGGCAAATGACAGGACCCCCCCCCCCCTGTCATGTGCCCCCACATATAATAAAAACTTATTGAAACTAAAAACAGTGTACCATCCTATGTATTTTTGGTTTTAAAAATGTGGCTCTCAAAATAAATTTCAATCGTGGCTTTGGCGAGATTTGGCTCAGTTGAAAAAAAAGGTTGCCCACCACTGCACTAGGAGATGTCTCTGAACGCTGTCATGGGGAACTAGACAGCTGTTATTGGGTTAAAGATAAAGATGTCTGAGTCTTAAAGGGGTACTGCGCCCCTAGACATCTTATCCCCTATCCAAAGTATAGAGGATAAGATGTCTGATCGCGGGGATCCCGCAGCTGGGGCCCCCAGGATCTATGTGCAACGATTGGAGCGGAAGGCAGGGGTCGTGATGTCACAGCCAAGCCCCTCGTGCCGTCAATGCAAGTCTATGGGAGGGGGCATGGCGGTCGCAACCAATCAGATCACTTCTTTCATTTTGCACAGGCCATTTTAAAAATGAAAGAAGCCATTTGATTGGTTGCTATGGGCAACTGGGCAACTTTTCCTCATCACAGGTTTTGATAAATCTCCCTCTATATAGAGTCCGTCTCCTTCAGGCAGACGGGGAGAGCAGTGAGCCAACGAGTAAAATGGATAGCCAAGTACTTCTCACATACACCCCATGTCAAAAGTTTTTGAAAGTGACAGTGTGGTATGGGGTGTGATGCACAGGGCAGATAGAATTACCCTAGGGGCAGATGGCATTAACCCCTTGTATTCGTGATGCCAGGGCATGGTTTATCCTCAAAACCACCCGAAGGTATAGCGCTGGATCCTGGGCTAGGCACGGGGGCAATAATGACTCCAATGCCAAGTTATGAACAACAGTAGCTTTACTGAGGTTAGACAGGTGGAAAAGTCTATACAGTTCAGCCAGAGAACACGGAGATGACCAGTGACTCAGAGACCTTAAGGGCTTGCTGGGACTTGTAGTAGATGGGGTCAATTTAACCCCTTAAGGACCGGGGTTTTTTCCGTTTTTGCATTTTCGTTTTTTGCTCCTTGCCTTTAAAAAATCATAACTCTTTCAATTTTGCACCTAAAAATCCATATGATGACTTATTTTTTGCGCCACCAATTCTACTTTGTAATGACGTCTGTCATTTTGCCCAAAAATCTACAGTGAAACGGAAAAAAAAATCATTGTGCGACAAAATTGAAAAAAATACGCAGTTTTGTAACTTTTGGGGGCTTCCGTTTCTACGTAGTACATTTTTCGGTAAAAATGACACCTTATCTTTATTCTGTAGGTCCATACGATTAAAATGATACCCTACTTGTATAGAAAACAAAGAAGTGTATAGTTCAGCTAACTCCCTCAGCCCGTCGCGCCAGGACCGGCGTGGGCAACACCGACTGGAACCAACAAGCAAAAGCAAAATGTCCAGCGCGAATATCAATGAACAGGATGTTTTATTCCAATAAAAGCCAAAAAGACCAGGAGAACATGACAAAGTGACGCGTTTCGGTCCTAAGACTGGACCTTAGTCATATGACTAAGGTCCAGTCTTAGGACCGAAACGCGTCACCTTGTCATGTTCTCCTGGTCTTTTTGGCTTTTATTGGAATAAAACATCCTGTTCCTTGATATTCGCGCTGGACATTTTGCTTTTGCCTACTTATATAGGTTTGATTTTGTCGTACTTCTGGAAAAAATCCTAACTACATGCAGGAAAATGAATACGTTTAAAATTGTCATCTTCTGACCCCTATAACTTTTTTATTTTTCCGTGTATGGGGCGGTATGAGGGCTCATTTTTTGCGCCGTGATATGAAGTTTTTAACGGTACCATTTTTGCATTGATAGGACTTATTGATCACCTTTTATTCATTTTTAAATGATATAAAAAGTGACCAAAAATGCACTATTTTGGAATTTGGAATTTTTTTGCGCGCACGCCATTGACCGAGCGGTTTAATTAATGATATATTTTTATAATTCGGACATTTCCGCATGCGGTGATACCATATATGTTTATTTTTATTTTTATTTACACTGTTTTTTTTTTTATTGGAAAAGGGGGGTGATTCAAACTTTTAATAGGGGAGGAGTTAAATGATCTTTATTCACTTTTTTTTTTACTTTTTTTTTTGCAGTGTTATAGGTCCCATAGGGACCTATAACACTGCACACACTGATCATTGTTATCCCATAGGGACCTATAACACTGCACACACTGATCATTGTTATCCCATAGGGACCTATAACACTGCACACACTGATCATTGTTATCCCATAGGGACCTATAACACTGCACACACTGATCATTGCTATCCCATAGGGACCTATAACACTGCACACACTGATCTCTTATACTGATCATTGTTATCCCATAGGGACCTATAACACTGCACACACTGATCTTTGTTATCCCATAGGGACCTATAACACTGCACATACTGATCTCTTATACTGATCATTGTTATCCCATAGGGACCTATAACACTGTACACACTGATCTTCATCATTGATCACTGGTTTCTCATAAGAAACCAGTGATCAACGATTCTGCCGCATGACTGCTCATGCCTGGATCTCAGGCACTGAGCAGTCATTCGGCGATCAGCCGCGGCTATCCCGAACAGCCCGACTGAGCTAGCCGGGAACTTTCACTTTCACTTTTAGCCGCGCGGCTCAGCTCTGAGCGCGCGGCTAAAGGGTTAATAGCGCGCGGTGCCGCGATCGACGCTGCGCGCTATTAGAGGCGGGTCCCGGCTTCACTATGACGCCGGGCCCGCCGTGATATGACGCGGCGTTACTGTGTAACCCCGCGTTATATCAGGAGAGCAGGACCAAGGACGTACCGGTACGTCCTTGGTCCTTAAGGGGTTAAAGATGTACTCCCGTGGAAAACTTTTTTTTTTTTTTTTTTAAATCATTTGGTGGCAGAAAGTTAAACAGATTAGCAAATTACTTCTATAAAAAAATCTTAATCCTTCCAGTACTTATTAGCTGCTGAATACAATAGGGGAAATGGTTTTCTTTTTGGAACCCAGAGCTCTCTGCTGACATCATGATCACAGTGCTCTCTGCTGACACCTTTGTCCATGTCAAGAGTAGAAGAAAATCCCCATAGCAAACAAATGCTGCTCTGGACAGTTCCTAAAATGGACAGAGTTGTCAGCAGAGAGAATTGTGGACATGATGTCAGCAGAGAGCACTGTGTTCCAAAAAGAAAATAATTTTCTCTGTAGTATTCAGCAGCTAATAAGTACTGGAAGGATTAAGATTTTTTTTAATAGAAGTAATTTACAAATCTGTTGAACTTTCTGGCACCAGTTGATTAAAAAAAGGGGAGTACACGGGAGTACCCCTTTAATGCAGGCCACGTTGACTTGACAAATGATGACTGTGACTGACTTGACTTGTGACTGATGACTGACAAGACTGTGACTGTGGTTACTTGCAGGTTTGTAGCTTGTGGCCACAGACTGGACTTGAGGCCTCCTATGACTCCGGACACTTAGGCACGACGAGACTGGACCTCAGCTTAGCAGTAAGACAGCAGAGGCTCCACCCAGGGCTTTTATAGGGTAGACTCTGAGGGGATCCCATTGGTCACCCATAAGTCACCTGGTCACTGATACCTCCTGGGTAACAATCACATGACAACTCACATGGTAAACAGTCTTAAAGTGACAGCGCTTTCTTCACACATTACACAGTATAATACATAATAAACATATCTATGTAATGTCCCAGTACGGGATGTTGCCGCACTGTACTTCTGCCCTGTCAGGCAGAGTCCATGGGGGAGATTTATCAAAACCTGTGCAGAGGAGGAGTGGTGCAGTTGCCCATAGCAACCAATCACATTGCTTCTTTCATTTTCCACAGGCCTCTGAAGAGGCCTGTGGAAAATGAAAGAAGCAATCTGATTGGTTGCTATGGGCAACTGCATCACTCTTCCTCTGCACAGGTTTTGATAAATCTCCCCCCATGTGTTTCCTTGGGGCTCTCCTACAGCAAACCCTATAATATTTACAGGTTACATGCAGTTATGTATTATAATTGTATATACAGTGACCCCCCGACCTACGATGGCCCCGAAATATGATGAAATCGACATACGATGGCCTCCCAAAGGCCATCGCATGTCGATGTCAGCATCGACATACGATGCTTTTTTATGTCGGGGCCATCGCATTAAGTGCTATCCGACAGCGCCAAATGCTTAAGCTGCTGCCGGATAGCAGCTTAATGTTCCCCGTGTGGTGCGGTAAGTATTACTTACCCCTCCACGATGCTCCTGGGTGCCCTCCGGGTCCAGCGCTGGTCTTCCGGTGACTTTTCGGCCCTCTCCGATGACGTCAATATGCTGCTGCGCACACCGTCCCGTCATCCAATAGGAATGGCGTACGCAGCGGCGTAATGGCGTCGCTACGCAGGCCCAGTAAGGCCTTGTGGAAGAAAGCAGAGGACCGGAGACGACAGAAGAGGACCGGAGAAGACAGAGGAGGACCGGAGAAGACAGAGGAGGGCCCAGCGGAGGCCCAGGGGACACCATCTCGAGCGGCGGGGACAGGTGAGTACAACTTCCTATACTTTACATTGCACGAATCCCTCAACATACGATGGATTCCACAAACGATGGCTCGTTTGGAACGAATTACCATCGTATGTTGAGGGACCACTGTACTAGTTAGTAAATCACTGCCTCACATAGAATCATGTTAGACGTAGTAAATAGCAGAATGCTATAAAAATAGTACAGTGTTTTATCTCAACAATTGTATAGAATACTTATCATTCATCCAAATGATGGTATCTGTATCTGTATACTGTATACTATGATTAATACTGTACTGCATATAAAGAATGTCCCCAACGTACGTTTCTATCCCCCCATGCAGTCAAATACATATAGGGGACATCCTCAGGGGAACTTGTAATGATATCATATTTACATACAATGATCCTGGGTATACATAAAGAATTTTAAAGGGTTACTCCGGTGAAAAACTTTTAAATCAACTGGTGTCAGAAAGTTAAAAAGATTTGTAAATTACTTCTATTAAAATATCTTACTCCATCCAGTACTTATTAGCTGCTGAATACTACAGAATAATTTTTTTTCTTTTTGGAACACAGAGCTCTCTACTGACATCATGACCACAGTGCTCTCTGCTGACATCTCTGTCCATTTTAGGAACTGTCCAGAGCAAGAGAAAATCCCCATAGAAAACATATGCTGCTCTGGCCAGTTCCTAAAAGGGACAGAGATGTCAGCAGAGAGCACTGTGCTTGTGATTCAACAGAGAGCTCTGTGTTCCAAAAAGAAAAGAATTTCCTCTGTAGTATTCGGCAGCTATTAAGTACTGGAAGGATTAAGATTTTTTAATAGAAGTCATTTACAAATCTGTTTAACTTTCTGGCACCAGTTGATTTAAAAAATAAAAGTTTTCCACCGGAGTACCCCTTTAAAGGCACACTGCTTCCAACAATATCACACATTAAATTGCAGGCTGCCCCCACTCTGGGGTAATGCTCTGAAGCAGTGAATAGAAACAATGATTTCCAGATGATTTCTAGATATCCACATGCAGGTTCTGGCTCCGTCCCAGGTAGCTCCAACCTAGAGGTAAAACATAAACAAAGTGTATATATATATATATATATATATATATATATATATATATATATATATAGTGGTACCTCAATCCTCAGATGTTCTGCCGTGTCTGTAAATTGGGAGATGCCACTTACATAGGCGAAGCTCTCAGCCCAGTATTGAATGTGGAAGGTACCGTATTTTTCGTCGTACCGTATTTTAGGACGCACCGGCGTATAAGACGCACCCAATTTATACGTGCAAAATTTAAAAAAAACAAGATTTTGAACCCAATAGTGGTCTTCAACCTGCGGACCTCCAGATGTTGCAAAACTACAACACCCAGCATGCCCGGACAGCCGTTGGCTGTCCGGGCATGCTGGGAGTTGTAGTTTTGCAACATCTGGAGGTCCGCAGATTGAAGACCACTGCATAGGAGGTAATACTCACGTGTCCCCGCCGCTCCGGACCCGTCACCGCTGCCCTGGATGTCACTCCATCGCTGTCGCCGCGTCCCCGTCGCTCCGGAACGTCTCTGCTGCCGGCCGAGTATCCTCGCTCTCCGTCGCCGCCATCACGTCGTTACGCACGCTGACGCACGTACGTGACAACGTGATGACGAGGAAGGAGAGCGCCGGCCATACAGGGGATCCCTGATCGGAGAAGACACCGAGGAGGTAGGTAAGGTCCCTCCCGGTGTCCTGTAAGCACTAACCCGGCTATTCAGTCGGGCTGTTCGGGACCGAGCGGTGAAATCGCGGCGGTCTCGAACAGCCCGACTGAACAGCCGGGTTAGTGTCACTTTCCCTTCAGACGCGGCGGTCAGCTTTGATCGCCGCCTCTGAAAGGTTAATACAGGGCATCAGTGATGTCCTGTATTAGCCGTGGGTCCCGGCCGTTGATGGCCGCAGGGACCGCCGCGATAGGGGTGTATTCGCCGTATAAGACGCAATGACTTTTTCCCCCCAGTTTTGGGGAAGAAAAAGTGCGTCTTATACGGGGAAAAATACGGTAATTCCTGCAATAGCAAACGCTAACTAACAATGAACAAAGTATCCCCGGTCAGTGAGAGTGTTCCTAGTCCCACAAGGGAGGGTACTCGCATGCCGCAACGGGACAGGGAATACACTTATTCATTTTGGGTGAATTTTAACCCCTTAAGGACTTCAGGGTTTTTCAGTTTTTGCACTTTCGTTTTTTCCTCCTCACCTTTTAAAAATCATAACCCTTCATATCGCGGGAGCCGACACAGGACATAAATATACATCCTGCGTCGTTAAGGGGTTAAGGACCAGGGGTTTTTCCGTTTTTGCATTTTCGTTTTTTCCTCCTCACCTTTTAAAAATCATAACCCTTTCAATTTTGCACCTAAAAACCCATATGATGGCTTATTTTTTGCGCCACCAATTCTACTTTGCAGTGACATCAGTCATTTTACCCAAAAATCTACGACGAAACGGAAAAAAAAATCATTGTGCGACAAAATAGAAGAAAAATTGCCATTTTGTAATTTTGGGGGCTTCCGTTTCTACGCAGTACATTTTTCGGTAAAAATTACACCTTATCATTATTCTGTAGGTACATACGGTTAAAATGATACCCTACTTATATAGGTTTGATTTTGTCGCACTTCTGTAAAAAATCATAACTACATGCAGGAAAATGTATACGTTTAAAGTTGTCATCTTCTGACCCCTATAACTTTTTTATTTTTCCGCATATGGGGCAGTATGGGGCTCATTTTTTGCGCCGTCATCTGAAGTTTTTAGCGGTACCATTTTTGTATTGATCGGACTTATTGATCGCTTTTTATTCATTTTTTCATGATATAAAAAGCGACCAAAAATACATTATTTTGGACTTTGGAATTTTTTACGCATACGCCATTGACCATGCGGTTTAATTAATGATATATTTTTATAGTTCGGACATTTACGCATGTGGCGATACCACATATGTTTATATTTATTTTTATTTACATGGTGTTTTTGAACTTTTATTAAAGGGTACTTCTCATCAAATAAACTTTTGATATATTTTAGATGAATGAATGTTGAATAACTTTCCAATAGCATGTTAATGAAAAATATGCTTCTTTCTATTGTATTTTTCCCGATCAGTCCTGTCAGCAAGCATTTCTGACTCATGCTGGAGTCCTAAACACTCAGAGCTGCCAGCCTGCTTTGTTCACAGCCAAACAGGCTGTGAACAAAGCAGGCTGGCAGCTCTGAGTGTTCTCCTTTGTGAACAAAGCAGACTGGCAGCTCGTAGTGTTTAGGACTCCAGCATGAGTCTGAAATGCTTGCTGCCAGGACTGGTAGGGAGACCCCTAGTGGTCATTTCTTCAAAGTGGAAAATTAAATAGAAAGAAGCATTTTTTTTAATAACATGCAATTGTAAAGTTATTCTGCATACATTAATCTATAATATATCAAAATTTTTTTTGATGAGAGGTACCCTTTAAGGAAAGGGTTAAATGACATTTATGAACTTTTTTTTTTACACTTATTTTTTTGCAGTGTTATAGCTTCCATTCAACTTTGAACTCCGCATCTAAAGGGTTAATAGCGCGCGGCACCGCGATCGCTGCCGCGCGCTTTTAGCCCCGGGTCCCGTTATATTGCGGGAGCCGGCCAAGGACGTAAATATACGTCCTTGGTCGTTAAGGGGTTAATGTATACCAATAAATAGTAAGTTTTAGGCAATTACATTTTGCTTTATATTTTTGATGTGTGATGTCCCAGTACTGGTACACGTTCCTGTACTACCTGTAGGCCCAGTCTGGCTCCCCTGCAGGGACTCCCCTTGTTCTCTTCTTAAAGGGTACCTTTCATCAAAAAAACTTTTGATATATTATAGATTAATGTATGCAGAATAACTTTCCAATAGCATGTTATTAAAAAATATGCTTCTTTCTATTTCATTTTCCACTTTGAAAAAATGACCACTAGGGGTCTCCCTACCAGTCCTTTTTTATAGATTTCAGACTCATGCAGGAGTCCTAAATCTCAGACTGTATCCAGAACAAACACAAACTCAGCACTGCTTACTGCCAGGGAGCAGTGCTGTGCTTGTCTGTGTCCCGGATGCAGTCTGAGATTTAGGACTCCTGCATGAGTCTGAAATCTATAAAAAAGGACTGGTAGGGAGACCCCTAGTGGTAATTTTTTCAAAGTGGAAAATTTAATAGAAAGAAGCATATTTTTTAATAACATGCTATTGGAAAGTTATTCTGCATACATTAATCTATAATATATCAAACGTTTTTTTTTATGAAAGGTACCCTTTAATTTAATTTAGTAAATGTGGTGTATGTGCCTTTAAGAGCGTAGACAGGATCCTTATGTCTAGATAGTATACAGGGCCTGTGGAGGTCTCAAGGACCTGTGTGAGTAAGCCTGTCACATGGCTAATGTTATACAGTTATATGATTGGTTGTAATATGTACTCCCAGAGAGCACCAGCTTTAACCTATGACCCACAGCTGGACCAGTGGGCTATAGTCCAGCCCCCCACTATATAAAGGGGCAGCCATCTTTAATTCTCTCTTTGAGTTAAGTGCTCGTAGCTATAACATCTAAGTCTTTCCTGAAGCAGCTACCAGAGATCTCAGGACAAGTGTTCAGCATCTGAAGTACCCCAAAGCTGCTACTCTCCAGTAAGTCTACGAGTCTATGTCTGCTGTCACTGAAGTTTGTCAAGTCCTGCACATAGTCAAGTCAAGTCTAATTACAAGTCAAGTATATTACAAGTATATTGGTCCAGCAAGCTGCGAGGTCCTCTGGGTCCTGGCCACCTCTCTGGGAATTCTGGCCATAGCTGTGAAGATAATTACACCTGTCTTCTATTCAGTAAAGCCTCCATATACCCTCAACAGGTTGTGAACCCTTTATTCATTACTAGCCCATGGGAAAGCGGAGAATCCGGGCGTGTGGTGTTCCGGAACCCGAAAACCACGATGGCGTCACGAACACATAGGGGTTAATACCATCCGACCCCCTGGGTTAATAACATCTGATCCCACCACTCACTCCACAACACCCGTGGTCCCGCCATTCAACCAGTGGTCACCACAGATGTGCGCTGGGAAAGATTAATATTGAGGTTGGCATATAACCTGGAATTATTTATATGTGGTCGCTATTTTTCCTATTGGCAGAGCCGGCCCTGTCGTCCACTTACTGTTCACAGCAGTGACCCACCTCAGCTAGTCATTGGCTTAGTGGCCATCTCAGGATTTTGGCTTTAGAAAACCAAACTATTCAACCCTTCTTACTATTTTATTCTGACTTGATGTTGCTGGTAGATGATGATTCAGGAATGCTGAATGTTCTCTTAAAGGGGTACTCCGCTGCTCAGCGTTTGGAACAAACTATTCCGAACGCTGGAGCCGGCGCCGTGAGCTTGTGACATCATAGCCCTGCCCCCTCATGATGTCACAAATCCATCCCCTCAATGCAAGTCTATGGGAGGGGGCGTGACAGCCGTCACGCCCCCTCCCATAGACTTGCATTGAGGGGGCGGGGCATGATGTCACAAGGGGGCGGGACTATGACGTCACAACTATGACGTCATTTCTGTCCTAAGACATTAAAAAAAATTCAAATCACCATTATAAACAGCATTTTACTGCCTAACAATATAATTATTAAATTAATAGCATGTCTAAACCAATAATAGAAGGTTGGAGGGTGGCACTGGTAGATCGTGGCCCTTCCTGTTTGGCACTGCATGCATCTCGTGTGACTCTATACTAACATCTTTATCTTATAAATATGACCACATTGACTACAGTGTTTACCAGCTACTGGCTTTCTTTTACCAAGAGCGCCATGCGGCATTCGTGTGGTACTGAACAATTCCAATACAGTAGGAGCTAGTCCCTATACCTAGTGCAGGGTCCTAGTAGGGCGTCTCTCTTTGATCTTCTTTGATTGCCTTTGTCATATACCCCCCCCCCCCCCCCATCTGCCTGCTCCTATACATAGCAGGTATATATATAGGTTTTAGTGCAGTGGTAGATTCACCTTTATCCGTCTAAGGCTGCATTCACACCTCGTTTTCACAGTACAGGTGCCGGATCCGGATGGAGGAGGGGAAAACCGGGCGCTCCAGTACCTCAGCTGGACCAGCGCTAAAATCCATTCACTTAAATAAGCCGACCGGAGTCAAACAGCGAGTCTGGTCAGCTCATTTTTTACCCGTATCCAGTTTTGTGACCGGACCTAAAACAGTAGTATACTAGGTTTTAGGTCCGGTAACAAAACTGGAAACGGGTCAAAAATGGGCCAACCAGACTCGCCGTTTGACTCCGGTCAGCTCATTTAAGTAAATTGATTTTAGCGCTGGTCCGGCTGGGGTACGGGAGCACCCGGTTTTCCCCTCCCCAGCCGGATCCGTCACCCGTACTGTGAAAACTGTGAATGGATTTCAGCGCTGGTCTGACTGGGGTATGGGAGCGCCCGGTTTTCCCCTCCCCCAGCCAGATCCGGTACCCGTACTGTGAAAACGAGGTGTGAATACAGCTTTATTCTGTCTGGGTACTGTAAGCCTAAACATGTGTAACACATATGTTTTTATACTGTTTAGCATATACATACACTGAGGTATATAGATGTGCAATGGTTAACATACTCTGTGCTGCCATCTCTGGTTGATACTGTGTTGTGTATGAGAAGCAGGTCACATGATCCACATCGCCCACAGGCTGCTAGAAGCCTCTAGAAAGTTCTGTGGGAGGAGTCCCCTAATCTTACCCTTGCTCTACAGAGGGATGAAACCCACTAGTCAGTGTAGTCTTAGCCTAGCCTCAGGCCACTAAGGATGCCCTTGTGAGTGTCTCCCTGCCAGCAAACTTGCTGCGCAAAAGATTAGTTAAAGGGTTACTCTGAATAGCAACAATTATTTATATTTTTTCCCCTCAGGCCAGACAACCTGTATTGTAATATACACTTATTATCTGTACGGGGACGTTTTCACTTTTGGAATATGCTGTGACAGGCAGAAAGTCAAGAAAAACCTGCCATCCTCTGTCCACTTTGTCTCCCCTCTCATCCCCCATACAGAGACAGAGATTGTAATGACTTGTCCCACTCTAGTCCGAGGGGTTAAACTTTTCTAGTTTCTGGCACAGCTTGTAGTTGCTGTGGTGACGCCTGGCCTATCCTGCTTGGTTTTGCGCCTTGGCTTATTTGTCCTCTTGGCTTGCCATGTTGACTATCCCGTGTGTTTGTCTCTCCTGTATTGTGTATTTAACCTTTTTGCTTTCTTGACATTCCCTGACCTTGTGTCTGAATTTACTGTAGTTTGTTATTTTGACTCTGAAGTCCCAGCACATAGATAGGCTGGGACCACCTTCCTGGTAGTGGATCCCTGAGTCAGGGTAGATACACAATAGGAAGGGACAGGGGTTGTCGGTGAGTGCAGGACTTTACCTTTTCCCTGCCCATAAGTGACAGAGATCATGTGACACTTTGACCTAGCTTTTAACATCTTCACCTTGTAAGCCACGCCTCATTTGTCTCATACCAACAAACCACTCCCCTTTTTAACATCATTCTCTCAAGCCACCCTCTCTATCATAGCTTGTCAAGCCACGCCCCCTCTGAAGTCATAATGACAAACCAGACCCTTCTTTCTAATGGTCTTGGCAGTGAGGACTGCTGGGAAATGTAGTTTTAATAGGGTGTGCAGAAGGAAGGAGCAGAGAGAAAATGGAGCAGTGAGCAGAGGAGGACGGTGCATCAGGGAGCAGTGAGTGGTGCCAGAAATAAGCCAGGGGCACTGTGTAAGTACAATTCACACCAGAGACCCCCTTTAACCATGGCTCCGCCAGAGAATCCTATTGCAGTTAACCTTTTACTCGAGTCAGTTCTGGGTCGCTCATGGTGAACCATGGAATCATTTAAGGAAATGTACACCCACAAGTTCCCTCCAGTCCAAACAAAAGGAGTATTTACTACAAAATCCCTATTCTAACTCTGAGATGGAGTTTCATTTCAGTCATAAGAGAAAAGTTAAAAAGGGCCGGTGCATCCACTGGACACTAAGTAGGCCTCCAGGTGGAGCTAGTGCCATGTGACTTACCACACCACAAACCTTTTGCCATATGACCTGCTATAGGGTATTTTAGAGCAACTAACCATGAGTTATACTTCTAAGTATCTATATTTACCACTGAGAGCCAACTTGTAAATACCCCTCTCAGTAAAGTTAAAGGAGATATTCGGCAAAAATTTTTACCTTCCACCACTCGAACTCCAGCAGTCGAAACGTACAGTCCATCACAGCCATGAAGTTGCAGATTTGTTTCAGATCTTTTCGGATCCTGATCCAGAGTCCTGTCCTCTGTTCGCGAAATTCGCATATTCACAATGTTCGTTCTCTTTTTTTTCTCCATGCGAACATTCGTAAGGAAATTCGTATAGTGCGCATGCGTGATTATTTCTTTCATCTAAAAGAAAGGAGGGATGTCCCCTGACTGGAAGTGCCGATATTCACTAATATATGTGAATATTTACACATTTGCATATTCGCATATATTCGCCCCCCCCCCAAAAAAAAAATGAATATTCGTCATTATGAATATATATCACTATATTCTAAATATTTGCGAAATTGCGAAGTGCCGATATTTGCGGTAAAAATTTGCATTTAGAGTATTCACACGGCAAAAATTCCGCCTAAAATTAAAGCCCATAGGAATTCCAAAGTGTGAATGGGAGTGTGGAATCCCATAGAAGTCTATGGGATTTAATTTGGAGGTCGAAATTCTGCAAACGGAATTCCGTAAGTGGAAATTCTACCTTGTGAATAGACCCTAACTCCAGGCCACTCAGTGTACAGGAGCGTCCAGAGCAGCATATGTTTGCTATGGGGATTTTCTCCTGCTCTGGACAGTTCCTGACATGGACAGAGGTGTCAGCAGAGAGCACTGTGGTCAGACAGAAAAGGAATCCAAAAAGAAAAGAATTTCCTCTGTAGTATACAGCCACTAACAAGTACTGGAAGGATTAAGATTTTTTTTTTTATATAATTAATTTACAAATCTGTTTAACTTTCTGGCATTAGTTGATTTAACAAAAAAAACAAGCTGTCACGCCCCCTCGCATAGACTTGCATTAAGGGGGCGGAGTCGTGACGTCACGATCTTCAGCCCCCGTGGTCGGGATGGAACTAGCCTGAGGATCTCCAGTGCTTCCGGAAGCCGTTACGGGTGGGTGCGGCATGATAGATTGCGGAAGTCCCAAGCGGCGGGACCCCCGCAATCAGACATCTTATCCCCTATCCTTTGGATAGGGGATAAGATGTCGAAGGACGGAGTACCCCTTTAACAAAAAGGGGGCGTTCCCGGAACAAGGTGCCATATTTAAACATATTTCAAAATGATGTACATGAAAAAAAAACAGATAAAAATAATATGCTCCAAACGACATAGCTTTCACTCACCTAGGCCCATATCTAGAAAAAGTGGAGTGATTTCCCACAGCAACCAATCACAACTCTTTGATAAATATGGGCCTAGTGTTTTTCGGGGGCTCCCAAAAAGCTAGTTGATCCGGACAAAAAGAGTATCTAGTACAGACAGTGGGATTTATTTACTAAGGGTGGAGTGGAGTTTTCTTTGTGGGTTTTGATTTCCGACAGGTATTTTCCCAAGGTATTTACTAAGGTTTCCCTACATTTTGCACGTTTTGCTTTTTTTTTTCAACTGTTCTGATCTGTCGGGTTTTCCTCAGCTCAAATCCACCACATTTTCCGTGGAAACATGTTGGGATTTTTCAAAACTGTCGGGGGCCAGTAGAAGCACATTGCCTGTGCGAAACAATTGTTGCCCATTCCTTTTTGCCTCCTGCATTTTTGTCCTCCCGTCTACCATGTGTTAATCTACACTGAATAAAGTCCTGGATTTTACCTACAAGTTATCCCGGTGTGCCGCTGTCCTTTTGTTTTCTGGATCCATATGGACTGTTTCTTACTAGCCGTGCACCCATGGATGTGAGAGGAAACCACCCTGTCTATGACAAAGAGCAATGCCAAGCTCCTACTACAGGAACAGATAAGTCCATTACTGTATAGTTGCCTTGTTTGCTGTGCCGTAGTCTGTATTTCTACATTTCTGGTTATTTTAGGTGTACCTGTGAAAATGTGATATACCTACTGCATTGTCCCTGCGGGATGGGTTACGTAGGGCAGACAAGTAGAATGGTGAGAATTCGAATTTCAGACCATAAAAGGGCCATACGTAAAGCCCAAGAAACAAAATGCTGTCCGGTGCAAGAAAACAGGTTTGGGGAAACATCTGTAGCTAGGCATTTTTTAGAAAAAGACCTTCGTGTAAATGAGCTAAGATGGCAGGTGATCGAACAAGTAACGCAAGGTGTGAACAGGGAAGAGTGATGAGAAGCTGCTCCTAGAAAGGGGAGTATTCGGGATTGCTGAATTTGAAACTTTACAACGGTCAGGATTAAAGGGGTTCTCCACCATAAGGTGATTTTAGTACGTATCTGGCAGACAGTAATGGACATGCTTAGGAAGGATCTGCGCTTGTCTTGGGGCTAAATGGCTATGTTGTGAGATTACCATAATACTGTGGCTAGCTTTTTGTGAACTAGTATTTCCTGTTTGAGTTTTCTTTTTTGACTAAAAATCCCACAATTCCATTTTCCTCCCTCCCACACATCAGCCACCCCACCCACTGAAACATTAAAGAGCTTCATTCATTCATTCAAAAGACCTGTGGTTTTCAATCAGGGTTCCTACAGCTGTTGCATTAGTTGCAGATTGATCTCTCTCCCACCAAGCGATCGCTCCACCCATTGAAGCAGACAGGCTCCCTGTCATCAGCTGACTAGTGATGTCAGGTCTCGGCCGCATTGTAACCTGGGAAAAATCTGAGACAACAGTAATTTTGTATGCTGGTAAAAATAAATATTGGCATGCCATGATTAAGGGTCCAGTTTGACCCTAAACGCATTGGTGTTTCTGTGTGCTCCATGTGATCGCTAATAAAGTTCCTGTTTGACCTTATCCTGCGCTGGACATTCCTTCTTCTAGTTCTGCCTATTGGACCGGTGGCACAGCCGGTTAGTCCGGAAGCAGATGGGAAAGTCAGGCTGAGGTGAGCCGCCAACTTTTGCTGCTATTGAATTGATCTCTATTGGCAATCTCATAAATTCCACTAGTGATCACTTTCTGTGCCAATATTCCACAACCTTTGGCTCATCAGCTGTTGCGAAACTTGCATCACATGATAGAAGCTGCAGTTTTGCAACAGCTGGAGAGCCACAGGTTGGTTGATCCGATGCCAATGGATATCTAATGGCACTATGGTCTTTCCTATGTGTGCTGGGAGTTGTAGTCCCCCTGTTACTACAAAGGTGTCGTGTGCTATGCGCAGGCAGGGTAGGGTTAGTGTGAACACCTCACTGCTTGGTACAGGAATGAGCAGAGTCTTATCAGTGCAGTTGGAGGGAGTGACACTGTGTCATCTGTGTTATATATACTGCAGCTTCCTGGATGGGTGGAAAATGACAGGGAAGACTGGTTAGAGAACCCAGAGCCGCTCATAGTGAGTCAGTCACCCGAAGGAGACAGGAGCAGGGAAACTCCAGCTACTCACAACGCTTTATAGGGAGAAGTTTACTACTTCTATAGTTTACTACAACTTTACTACTACAACCTGATCCGCCGGAAGCCATGCTGCACCGTACAGCCGGATAAATCCCCGGAGAATATGAAGAATTCTGCAACCAACAACCAGAACCTAACACTGGGACAAGCCGAAGAGTGACCCAAGAGCCCAATACACCGAAACCAGCACCAAAAGACTGGTGAGTGTTACTTACTATGAAAGTGACTGCAAATACAGATTGACGGATTAGATTGTAAGCTTTGCAGGTCAGAATTTATTTTTGCAGAACAATTGTTCTCTGCATTACTGTATTAATAAAACACTTTTATTTATTATTTATCTAACGGTATTTTGTATTTTAATATATATATATATATATATATATATATATATATATATATATATATATAAATAAATATATATATATATATATATAAATAAATATAATAAAAAAAAAATATATATATATATATATATTTATTTTTATTATTTATATTTTTTATATTATATATATTTTTTTCATTTTAATATTTATATTGCATATATATATATACAATATATATTAAAATAAATATATTTATTATAAAAAATATAAATAATAAAAAAAATATATATATATATAATTTTTTTATTATCATTTTTTTATATTATATATATTTTTTATTTTTATATTTATATTGCATATATATATATATATATATAAAATTATATATTTTAATATTTATATTGCACATATATGCATATATATATATATGCAATATTAATATTAAAATAAAAAAATATATAATATAAAAATCTATAAATAATAATTATTATTTTTTTTTAAATAATATATATATATATATATATATTTATTTATATTGCATATATATATATATATATATATATATAGAGAGAGAGAGAGAGAGAGAGAGAGAGAGAGAGAGAGAGAGAGAGAGAGAGAGAAGGCAAAAAGCGGTTGCAGCACACAAAATAAGTGAAAAAATAGTGGTAGCTTTAATCCATTATAAATACAGAGGGCATCTGTATTTATAATGGATTAAAGCTACCACTATTTTTTCACTTATTTTGTGTGCTGCAACCGCTTTTTGCCTTCTACATTGGGGACCAGGGACCAGGGTCCATTTGGTTGCCTGCACCAGAGATATTTTCTATAAGGTGTGCTACTTTTCGCTATATCCTCTTCTATATATATATATATATATATATATATATATATCTTAACTACTTAAAGAACATTAATATTTCTTTATAGATATATTATATATATATATATATATATATATATATATATATATATATATATTCATCGTTTGGTTGATTTAGTTGTATTGTGTTATAGTTTTGCTGGAGGCACATTGTGTGGAAGACACTATTCTAGGGTTTCTCAACCTGACACAATATTATATTATTGATTAATTAATATGTATTAATATTGATAAATCTAGTGGGAAAACGCAAAACACACTATAAAAAGCAAAACCCCCAAAAATAACCTACAAAAAGTGTTGGCTTTCAGTGGAGTAAATCTGGGCCAATGAGTTTTTATTAAAAACATACAATTTTTTTTTTTTTTCTGAAATTCGTTTTTTTGTCGTCCAATTCTATAGAATTGATAGTCGGATTTGAAAGTGCCCAAGTTGCCTTGAAAAGTTGCTTGCGACGCTTTGAGACCCCTTAGGACTGTAAACAGAATATTTTAGGCCAAGACCGAAACTAACTCCCCTCAAGTAGAATTTTTGGGGAAACTCTGAATGAATTTGATCGGCTTATCTCAAGTTATTATGAATTCTCAATCACACAGGATCCTCCCCCCTCTCTCTCTTTCTCGACGCGTTTTGAGCTTCTCCAATGTTTTCCACGTCATTGCTCAATCCCCAATGTTGTGTCCCTTAATTGCCCCCTGGAACATGTAAATTTTTGCCGTAACCTATACAAAGTGTTATAGAGGCAATAGTGTACACATTTCTCAACCTCACTTCCGTGTTCCCACGTGAACCTGCCCTTCATGGGTATAAAACTGGACAAGCCTATATCAATAAATGTATTGCTTACTTTAGGGCTTAAAATGACATTGAGCTTTATTGTGGCCTTTGAGTTGAGCTGTAAATTTCTTTTGTATAAGATCAAAGATAAACAATTACACTGATCTCTAGATATAACCGGGAGAAGCACGAGCGGGGCCGGCCCTGCCTATGGGCAAAGTAGGCAGCTGCCTAGAGCGCACTCTTGATGGGGGCGCCGCTGTGCCCGTAGCAAGAAATTTAGCCAACATCTGTAAGGGATCCTCAAGTACTGTGAGCCAATGGAGTGTACGTCATAGTAATCATAAAGGGGTTAACCAACTATCAAAACTTGTTTCGATCTCTGGGACCCCCTGCAATCTTAAGACTTGATTGCAGGGAATCAGACTGCTGGGACCCTCCATGATCTCAAGATTGGGACCCCTTCTCTCCTTGCTGAGAGCTCCGACCCCCACCTTTTGGAGATGTAGTCATTCACGGACTGAGGCAGGACACCGCTGCTGTGGCCGGTAGCTGAACATGCTGACTAGTATGTCTTTCCAAAGCACTCAGCAGGGAAAGACAGGGTCCTGTTCTGAAGATCCAGAGGGGTCCCTGCTGTCAAATCTCCTTTAATCAGGCATTCTATCCTTATCTTAGAGGATATATTTTCATAGCTGGATAACCCCTATAACAGTGGTCTTCAACCTGCGGACCTCCAGATGTTGCAAAACTACAACTCCCAGCATGCCCGGACAGCCAACGGCTGTCCGGGCATGCTGGGAGTTGTAGTTTTGCAACATCTGCAGCTCCACAGTTTGGAGAACACTGGTATATGGGGTCTACACTACACTATGCAGCTTATAAAAAATGCAGTAGCCACTAGGGGGCGACAAGGGGCCTATTAAAGGGGTATTCCAGGAAAAAAACTTTTTTTATATATATCAACTGGCTCCAGAAAGTTAAAGGGGTAGTCCAGTGGTGAAAAACTTATCCCCTATCCTAAGGATAGGGGATAAGTTTGAGATCGCGGGGGGTCCGACCGCTGGGGCCCCCTGCCATCTCTCTGTACGGGGGCCAGGCTCTCCGGCCAGACAGCGGGTGTCGACCTCTGCACGAAGCGGCGGCCGACACACCCCCTCAATACATCTCAATGGCAGAGCCGGAGATTGACGAAGGCAGCGCTTCGGCTCTGCCATAGAGTTGTATTGAGGGGGCGTGTCGGCCGCCGCTTCGTGCGGAGGTTGACACGCCCCCTTCCCGTGGGCTGTAAGGGCTCCGTACAGGAGATCGCAGGGGGCCCCAGCGGTCGGACCCCCCGCGATCTCAAACTTATCCCCTATCCTTAGGATAGGGGATAAGTTGTTCACCACTGGGTTCACCACTGGACTACTCCTTTAAACAGATTTATAAATTACTTCTATTTAAAAATCTTAATCCTTTCAGTACTTATGAGCTTCTGAAGTTAAGGTTGTTCTTTTCTGTCTAAGTGCTCTCTAAGTGCTGATGACCCGTGTCTCGGGAAACGCCCAGTTTAGAAGCAAATCCCCATAGCAAACTTCTTCTAAACTGGGCGTTTCCTGAGACACGTATCATCAGAGAGGATTTAGACAGAAAAGAACAATCTTAACTTCCGAAGCTCATAAGTACTGAAAGGATTAAGATTTTTTAATAGAAGTAATTTACAAATCTGTTTAACTTTCTGGAGCCAGTTGATATTTAAAAATAAAAAGTTTTTCCTGGAATACCCCTTTAAATGTACACAGAAGAATGATGCTTTGGTCACATGTTGCCCCTAGTCCAACCTCTCTATCCCAGGAAAAGGGGTGGACCTAAACCTGTTAGAAGCAGTCTAGCTCTGGGAGTTGTAGTTTTGAAACATCTGGAGGTCCGCAGGTTGGAGACCACTGCCCTATAAGGTGCCCATACACATGAGATAGCTGTCAGCCAATGGTTATCTCTCATGCAGCTGAACATTCATGTGTCCTGAATGGAGAGAGGACAGAAAACAGGATTGAGCAGTTAAAATCCAACATGCCTGATCCTTCTGTCCCGCAGACATGACCTGTCGGGGGAGAATCAGGAGGACCCCCCTACACATTAGGTAGTTGGCTGGTCCAGCCGAAATAGGCAGGTGTGGCCTTATTTTATGTGTATGGAAACCTTTGGGTGTCCCTACAATCTCTTTGCCCCCTATAACCACATTCCTTATATACAGACTGCTATAATAGACACATAATATATATTTCCTAGAAGTGGACATAGAATCAAGGGGGGGGGGGGGGGGCGTAGAGAATTGTAAATGAGAACTTCCCCCTTCCACATTTTATTACATTGAAATCTTTGTTGTTATCGTTGTACCCACTGGACTTATTGTGGTGTCTGGGGTGTTCCAATGGTGAATGAAGGGTATGGTGGTATTAACCCATAGCTGTCGTGACGCCAGGGTGAAGTTTCCTGTATAGTAATGTTCCTGCCGCCAACCGGCCCACAAACGCCAGGGGTAATAAACGGAATGAAGTAAATGGAAAACTTTACTTTAACTGGTATGCAACAGTCTTTACAATTCTGCAGTCTTTCAGGGAGAACCGGGATGCAGGTTCCTCACAGGTTTTGCTGGGACTTGAAATAATGTGCTGTTGAGCAGGTCACTGTGCTACTAATTATAAGATTCTTAGCTGGTAGTAGTTACACAGGATTTGATAGGTTGAGCTGGATAACTCACGGTTTTATGTGGCTGCTGGTTCTTTCAGGCTTTGGCCTAGATGAATTGAATGGAGTTATGCTGATTGTGCTTGATAGTCCGGAACTAAGAGAGCTGAGGAGCAGGAACCAAGAGCGCACATTTAGTGGCTACAGCCCTTTATATAATAGGGAGCTGGACTAAGCTCATTGGTCAGGAAACCTGTAAGTCCTGAACCCAGTGAACTCTGGGTACATCACATGACCCAGGAAGGTCCTTAAACAATTATACATCACAACTGTACATCACATGAAAGGTCCTATACATTTATATTTCCTATACATTAAGTAATATATCAATATAATTTATATGAGGCAACCAGGGGTAAGCTCTACAGGAGAGCCTTATGGAAAGGGAGGGACTCTGGCTGAGGGGACTTTAGACAGGGACAGGACCAGGTCCTGTACCGGGACACCACATTATCATCAATAGGCCTAGATTTTACATTGGGACTTAAAGGGGTACTCCGCTGCTCAGCGTTTGGAAGAAACTGTTCCGAACGCTTGAGCCGACCCCGGGAGCTCGTGTCGTCATAGCGCCGCCCCCTCATTACATCACGCCCTGCGGGGCTTAGACGTCACGAGCTCCCATCACCGGCTCCAGCGTGCGGAAGAGTTTGTTCCAAACGCTGAGCAGCGGAGTACCCCTTTAAGATCCATTGTCTAGGGTATCGCCATAAGAAGGAGCAGCACCTAAAGCCAGATTAGTGTCCCAGGGGGCAACCTCTTGAGGCCTCCTGCTTTTGGGCTAAAGTTGAATTGTCCTTCAAGCTTAGTACCCCGGTCCAGTACGTGAGGAGAAGGCATCGACTTCTCCATTCCTTGACCAGTCTTTGAAGGTCGTAATGCTGAACAGGAACTTCATAGCAAATATGCTCTGACCTGTATCGGGCCGCCAAGCTGAACCTCATCTAACAAACTACATTTACGGACTAGGAAAACTAGGAAATCCAAAAAGAAGAAAACTTCCTGTGGAGCAAATAGAAGCTGATAAGTAATGGAAGGATTACGATTCCTAAATAGAAGTAATTTACAAATCTGTTTAACTTTCTGGCACCAGTTGATTTAAAAAAAAAAAAGTTTTACCCATTCTGCCTGACCACAGTGCTCTCTGCTGACACCTCTGTCCATGTTAGGAACTGTCCAGAGGAGGAGCAAATCCCCATAGCAAACAAATGCTGCTCCAGACAGTTCCTAAAATGGACAGAGGTGTCAGCAGAGAGCACTGTGATCAGACAGAAAGGAAATTCAAAAAGAAAAGAACTTCCTATGGAGCAAATAGAAGCTGATAAGTACTAGAAGGATTACGATTTTTAAATAGAAGTAATTTACAAATCTGTTTAAGTTTCTGGCACCAGTTGATTTAAAAACATAAAAGTTTTCCAGGGGAGTGCCCCTTTAAAGGGTGGCTGTGCCTTGTAAGACAGGAGGCGGTGATAAATTATACAAAGTTATTGCTATGGTGTGGGCAAAATATAGGGAGAGGAACAACAACAATCAGAAACCATGTTAAGTGTCACTCTACACAGGTCTGTAAATAGATAAAACTCTACAGTAGTGTTTCCCAACCTGGGTGTCTCCAGCTGTTGCAAAACTACAACTCCCAGCATGCTTGGACAGCCAACAGCTGTCCAGGCATGCTGGGAGTTGTAGTTTTGCAACAGCTGAAGGCACCTTGGTTTGGAAACACTGCTCTACTGAATGTTAGTGTATGTAACAATTACATGGTCACTCTATGGCGGTACTATTTAATCTCAGTTTGATAGTAATATTGGTCCTTATCATTGTGATTTTTTATTATTTTCCAGCATGGGATTTGTCTTATTATCAGATGGCATATGCCACCCAATCAGTATGTGATGTCATTTTTATAATGATGGTATGGTGGTATGGAGATGCGTGAATTCATTTAAAGGGGGTACTCCCCTGGAAAACATTTTTTTTAATCAATTGATGTCAGAAAGTTAAACAGATTTGTAAATTACTTCTATTTACAAATCTTAATCCTTCCAATACTTATCAGCTGCTACATTCTCCACAAGAAGTTCTTTTCTTTTTGAATTTCCTTTCTGTCTGACCACAGTGCTCTCTGCTGACACCTCTGTCCATTTTGGGAATTGTCCGAAGCAAGATAGGTTTGCTATGGGGATTTGCTCCTACTCTGGACAGTTCCTAAAATGGACAGAGGTGTCAGCAGAGAGCACTGTGGTCAGGCAGAAAGGAAATTCAAAAAGAGAAGAACTACCTCTGTAGTATACAGCAGCTGATAAGAAGTAATTTACAAATCTGTTTAACTTTAATACCAAGACCACCATCACACACAGGTACAGACACTATATTATGATCTACACTAACTTTACAGCCCCTGTAGCATAGTCAAAAAAAAAAAAAAAATCCCGGAATACCCCTTTAACATCAGCTTGTCTGGCTCTTCAAATGTTTGCAGCCATCCAGAGGTAAGAAGTGATAATGTACAAATCGCCAGGCAATGTTAACAGAGCAATGAGGCATATAGAGTATGACTCTCCACTCAGGAGCATAGACTCCTGTCTTTCGATAGGAGTCCCTGCTCCTGCATGTATCTAAATCGGCCATGGGATCCAAATCAAATCCATCATTCAATTAGATACAATTTTGGTCGGTTCGCTCACCTCTAGTGGTCATGATATTTTTGTGGTAATGTTTGGTGATGGTGTGGACTCTGGAAGCATTATTTTGCCTATTATAGATCTATCGATTCTGGCACATTATGGTATGTGCAGTGTGTTTGCCATTACAGCCGATACAACACCAGAGCTCATCTAGAACATGTGGTAAATCTGGACCGATCCACAAGGCATAGTTGGTAAAATCAGATGGGTAGCGAATACATATATGTAAAGGAGAAGACATGGACTGTTCCTCTTCCCCATGGATCTGATACCACTTCCTGGTTTCCTCTTCGAACCTCGACCCTTATGTTGCCAGGCAATATGCAACTGAACTGAGCATGTGCGACCGCCTCAGTGGATGCCCAAAGATGGTCGTAACCAGGGGCAACAGGGCAAAACAAAGAAGGCACATTGGGGGAGAATTATCAAAACCTGTCCAGAGGAAAAGTTGCTGAGTTGCCCAGAGCAACCAATCAGATCTCTGCTTTCATTTTTAACAAGGAATCTGCTAAATGAAATAAGCGTTCTTATTGGTTGCTATGGGCAACTCAGCAACTTTTCCTCTAGACAGGTTTTGATGAATCTCCCCCATTGGGAATGATATACATTAGTTTTATTTTATTTTTTTAGCGTGTGTGTATATGTGTGTGTGTGTATATATATATATATATATATATATATATATATATATATACAGTTTATATATTAATACAGTGTGGGTGATTTATCAAAACCTGTGCAGAGGAGAACATGCCCAGTTGCCCATAGCAACCAATCAGATGGCTTCTTTCATTTTTCAAAGGACTTCATAAAAATGAAAGAAGCGAGCTGATTGGTTGCTATGGGCAACTGGGCAAGTTTTCCTCTGCACAGGTTTTGATAAATCTCCCCCAGTGTCTGTATATATATATATATATATATATATATATATAAATATATATATATATATATATATATATATATATATATATATATAATCTAGTGTTTTTTTAGCGTGTTCTGAATTTTCTTGATAGATTTATCATTATGTTTTTAAGTCAGGTTTTTCATAATTTTTCTCGAAAAACAAGCTCAGAAAAGTAACGGCGCAAATTATCCAATAATGTCCCATAATGGCGCAACTGAACGCAGAGAGGCCCTGATCGAAAACTAACCAGATATACAAACTAACAGAGTGATAGTAAATGTGTCAGAATGTGAAAGCGAAACCCTAAGGCCAGGTTCAGACTACGGAATTTCCACCTGCAATTCCGCTTCGTAATTCCAGGTGGAAATTCCGCTTGCTAAAATGTATAGTGTAGTGAATGGGTTTCCGTTCACAAATTCACACTTCGGAATTTGTGAAGCGGAATTTGTGAACGGAAAATCCGCTTGGAAATTTCCGCCTGAAGAATGGCGCTGCTCTTTCTTCAGGCGGAAATACTCGCCGAACACATTGCAGTCTATTGGAGACTGCAGTGTCCGCGCGGTCCTAGTGCCGACTGATTCAGTCAGCGCCGGCCGCACTCGGAATCTCCGGGGCGGAAATTTTCTGCTTGGAGATTCCGTAGTCTGAACCTAGCCTAATACATAGGAATTTCTAAACCCGAAAAACGTTGTAAATCTGGGTCCTGATAGATAGGAAGGGTTATGACTTCATATGATCTCACTAAGTCAGTGTTTTCCAAACAGGGTGTCTCCAGCTGTTGCAAAACTACAACTCCCAGCATGCCCGGACAGCCTTCGGCTGTCCGGGCATGCTGGGAGTTGTCGTTTTTCAACAGCTGGAGGCACTCTGTTTGGAAAACACTGGGCTGAGGGCTTTCTCTATGGGGCATATATGGTTCTTTTCTTTTGTAGGTTAATTAAAATCTTAAAGGGGTACTCCCGTGGAAAACTTTTTTTTTTTTTTTTTAAATCAACTGGTGCCAGAAAGTTAAACAGATTTGTAAATTACTTCTATAAAAAAATCTTAATCCTTCCAGTACTTATTAGCTGCTGAACACTACAGAGGAAATGGTTTTCTTTTTGGAACACAGTGCTCTCTGCTGACATCGTGACCACAGTGCTCTCTGCTGACATCATGACCACAGTGCTCTCTGCTGACATCATGACCACAGTGCTCTCTGCTGACATCATGACCACAGTGCTCTCTGCTGACATCATGATCACAGTGCTCTCTACTGACACTTCTGTCCATTTTAAGAACTGTCCAGAGTAGGAGAAAATCCCCATAGCAAACATATGCTGCTCTGGACAGTTCCTAAAATGGACAGAGATATCAGCAGAGAGCACTGTGCTCGTGATGTCAGCAGAGAGCTCTGTGTTCCAAAAAGTAAACAATTTCCTCTGTAGTATTCAGCAGCTAATAATTAATGATTTTTTTTATAGAAGTAATTTACAAATCTGTTTAACTTTCTGGTACCAGTTGATTTAAAAAACAAAAAAATTTCCATGGGAGTACCCCTTTAATAACTAAAAACACAACGTTTTATTAATAGGTGGCGCTGTTCGCTGTGTAGTGTCAGATTTCACCTGCATGAGGTATAAAAGAAGGACCCCCAACCTATGAAAACAGGGGGCAGTTTATCTCGATACATATATACCTAGCTACTAAAATGTTAAGAGGAAGTTTTTGCCCTCATAGCGAGATTTCGTTTAGTGCGTAAGGATGTGGTAAATACCAGTTCACCGGTATACTATAATTATCACGAAGTTGGCAAGATCTTAAAGAAGTCATGTGATCATTAAGCATGTGGTCAAAACCTTGCCTACATCAAATACTGCTTCATACACAGTTACTGCCCCATGCAGTACCAATTTTCACCACCACTACAAGGGAATACTTTCAATAGACATTATTGCAACAGCGCCCCCAGTGTTCAATATTAGCTATACACCCCACACATTGGCCCTCATTTGCTGGAATGTAGTTTTCCCTGTGGGGTTTTGTTTCCGACAGGTATTTTTCCATGGTATTTACTATTGTATCTTGTATTTGGAGATTTTTCCTACATTTTGCTTCTTTTTACACATGTTCTGAGGTGTCAGGTTTTCCAGAGCTTAAATTGGCACTCTCATTAACAAAATGTTTTGCTATTGTACTCCTTATGGTAAATAAAAAAAAATCTTTCTTATATACTTTGTTTAAAAAAAAAAAATGTTTTCTATGTTTTATTTGTGTTTAAAATTGCTGCCACTAGGTGTCTCCCTACTTGTCGAGAGCACATTTCCCCCCATTACTTGCGCAGACTTTGGACTCCTGCTGGCCGGGCAGAAGTCTAAAATCAGGAAACAAATGCAGTCTGGAGTGCTGAGGGTGTATGTGCAGCCTTAGCCAATCATAGCTAATCTCACACTGAACTACTCTGGGCTGTGTGTAGCAGAGTGAGGGAGGAAGTTCTCCCCTGTATGGCTTCAGATGATGTCACGCCTGCTGGGGAACGCCCCTTCCCTGTCTGTGAATCTGATTGAGACAGCAGAAAATACAGAGCAATATCAAGGTAGAAAACTAACAAATAATAAAAATAAAGGCAGTGGGTGGTTTATCATGATGGGGGCAGTGACCTCGGAGGATTATAAAATTTAAAGGGGTTATCCAGGAAAAAACTTTTTTTTTTTTTATATATCAACTGGCTCCAGAAAGTAAAACAGATTTGTAAATTACTTCTATTAAAAAATCTTCTACTCTGTGCAGTTTCCGAGACAAGCAGAGATGTCAGCAGAGAGCACTGTTGCCAGACAGAAAAGAACAACTCAGCTTCAGCAGCTGATAATTATTGGATGGCTTAAGATTTTTTAATAGAAGTCGTTTACAAATCTGTTTAACTTTCTGGAGCCAGTTGATATATAAAAAAAAAGTTTTTTCCTAGAATACCCCTTTAACAAGATCATGAGAGGTACTTTTTAAATCCACCACATTTTATGTGGGAACATTAGTAAATTTGAATTATTACTATTATTTTTTTAATGTAGGTTTTTTTGGGGGAGACACACCCCTTTTCCCCTGATGTCCACACCCCCTTTTTCGGGTTTTGTCAGTAAAGTGGACAGTTTGTAAGTTTTATTTTTGTTGAAAATTCTGGAGCATGAAACATGCAACAAAAAAACCCCTATAAAATCTACTTGGTAAAGCCCAAATAAGGCCCATTCTATCTGCTGGAGCGTCCTTATCAAATATGATCTGGCAAATGAAGTAGAGACATCTGAAGAGAAAAATCAGAACCTATTATTAAATAGATTTTTTTTTTTTAACCTTAAAACAGCGCCACTCTTGCTTAAATGTTGTGTCCCCGGTATTGCAGCTCAGCCCCGTTAACTAAAACGGAGCTAGGCTGCAATATTAGACACAACCTATGAGTGGCGCCGCTTCAGAGGTAAAAGAAGCATGCCTTTTCTTTTTCTGCAAGTCATACAACCTATTTAATAATTGACTAAATGTGTTTTCATTAAGTTATAGAAGTATAATGGCCGCCATAACGTTACCATCCAGACATCGTGTGTCTCGTTTCAAGGACAAATTATGCAACTGGAAAAATGTAAACAAGCACAAGACGTGCGAATCTATGTCATAGCCGTACAGTAAAATAATGTTTAAGGTGAAATGAGGAATCCTGAAATTTATAGCGGTCTGTAGTCAGCCACAAATCAGATGACAGACTGTGGAAAATGAATTGTCCCTGGTACCATAGTATCAGGTCCCTAGTGCACATAAGGAGAGTATTTAATTATATATGCGTGACATCACAGGATACACATATGTGGGGGAAATGTCCTATTCTGACCCCTATAACCTTTTCATTTATCCTTATACGGGGCCTGTATGAGGGATCAATTTTGTGCGCCCCGATCTGTACTTTTTAACAGAACCATTTTTGTTTTGATGTGAATTTTTGATCACTTTCTTTTTTTTTTAATTCAATTTGGGAGTTGTAGTTAGTTATTAACTACAACTCCCAGCATACCTTGATACAGCCTGTGGCTCAGCAGCTGCCCAAAACAAAAACTACAACTCCCAGCATGTTGGACTATATAGTAGTATATAGTATAGGTCAGTGTTTCCCAACCAGGGGTGCCTCCAGCTGTTTCAAAACTACAACTCCCAGCATGTTGGATTATATAGTAGTATATAGTATAGGTAAGTGTTTCCCAACCAGGGGTGCATCCAGGTGTTGCAAAACTACAACTCCCAGCATGCCCGGACAGCTGTTGGCTGTCTGGGCATGCTAGGTGTTGTAGTTTTGCAACAACTGGAGGCGCTCTGGTTGGGAAACACTGGTATAGCATATGGTGCAACATTTTGGGAGTTGGAGGATTGGTTGGATAATTGCATTGCAAGCTGTCCAAAGTATTTGGGAGTTGCCATATAACTGTGTATTCTTAAAGGGGTACTCCACTGGGAAAAAATTTTTATCAACTGATGACAGAAAGTTAAACAGATTTGTAAATTACTTCTATTAAAAAATCTTAATCCTTCCAGTACTTATCAGCTGCTATATTCTCCACAGGAAGTTCTTTTCTTTTAGAATTTCCTTTCTGTCTGACCACAGTGCTCCCTACTGACACCTCTGTCCATTTTAGGAACTGTCCAAAGCAGGATAGGTTTGCTATGGGGATTTGCTCCTGCTCTGGACAGTTCCTAAAATGGACAGAGATGTCAGCAGAGAGCACTGTGGTCAGACAGAAAATAAATTTAAAAAGAAAATAACTTATTGTGGAGCATACAGAAGCTTATAAGTACTAGAAGGATTAAGATTTTTTAATAGAAGTAATTTACAAATCTGTTTAACTTTCTGGCACCAGTTGAATTAAAAAACGTTTTTTTTTCCAACGGAGTGCCCCTTTAAAGAAGCTCTATGATGGACCTTTAAGGTACAGAGGATCGGTCACCAGAAAGATATTGGGGGAGATTTATCAAATCCTGTCCAGAGGAAAAGTTGCCCAGTTGCCCATAGCAACCAATCAGATCCCTTCTTATATTTTTGACAAGGCCTCTGCAAAATGAAAGAAGCGATCTGATTGGTTGCTATGGGCAACTGGGCAACTTTTCCTCTGCACAGGTTTTGATAAATCTCCTCCATTATCCCCCTTTTGGTCATAGATCCATCTGTACCCAACGACCTCTTGAACTTGAGTTGGGGAGAAAGAGTGACCCTAGAATGGACACAAGTCTTCCTTATCCTCCCTGTTCAATCTTCAGCATCAAAAGGGATAGATTGACCGACGCTTCATAAGACACTATAGATTGTTTGGGTCAAGTTTGATGCGTTATTGTTGGCCAGGGGGGATCAGATGGGCTCCCATGCCTGTACCCAGAGTTGTGTTAAACTACAACCTAACCATAACCTGACTGCTTGTAGATGTCCTTGTATGATGGGATTTGTAGTTTTACAAGAACTGGAAAACCAATAGTTAGAGTCCGCTGCATTACAGTAACTGAGGGGAGAATATTTCGCACCAAACGGCGTATGGATGGCCAACTCATCCTCTACTGGGAATTTAGGGGAACATTATATGAAAACTAGCTCTCTCTTGGAGCAACCTACAGGAAGAACATCTTCGAGTTAAAGGGGTACTCCCCTGGAAAATATTTTTTTTTTAAATCAATTGGTGCCAGAAAGTTAAACAGATTTGTAAATGACTTCTATTAAAAAATCTTAATCCTTCCAGCACTTATCAGCTGCTGTATATTACAGAGGAAGTTCTTTTCTTTTAGAATTTCCTTTCTGTCTGACCACAGTGCTCTCTGCTGACACCTCTGTTCATGTCAGGAACTGTCCAGAGCAGGATAGGTTTGCTATGGGGATTTTTCCCATACTCTGGACAGTTCCTAAAATGGACAGAGTTGTCAGCAGAGAGCACTGTGGTCAGACAGAAAGGAAATTCAAAAAGAAAAAAACTTCCTGTGGAGAATATAGCAGCTGATAAGTACTGGAAGGATTAAGATTTTTTAATAGAAGTCATTTACAAATCTGTTTAACTTTCTGGCGCCAGTTGATTAAAAAAATGAATAAAAGGGGTCTTTTTAAAGGGGTATTCCACCCCTAGACATCTTATTCCCTATCCAAAGGATAGGGGATAAGATGTCTGATCACAGGGGTCCCTGGCTGGGGACCCCCGCGATCTCCGTGCTGCACCCGGTGTTCATTTAGAGCGTCGGCTTCAGCGCCGGGGGCTCGTGAAGTCACGGCCATGCCCCTCAATGCAAGTCTATGGGAGGGGGCGTGGCCATGATGTCACAAGCAGGGCGCGACAGTGACGTCACAAGCCTCCTCTCCGCACCGGGTTCCACAGTGACGGGACCCTCGCGATCAGAAACCTTATCATGTCTATGGGCAGAGTATCCTATATCCAAACCTAGATCTATGCCAAAATGGAAGGCTATCCATCTGTAACTGTTTTAGGGTTTTGTGACCCACATCAGTATGGAGCACATAGAAACATAGAATGTGTCGGCAGATAAGAACCATTTGGCCCATCTAGTCTGCCCAATAATCTGAATACTATGAATAGTCCCTGGCCCTATCTTATATGAAGGATAGCCTTATGCTTATCTCTATCTTATATGTAGGATAGCCTTATACCTATCTCTATCTTATATGAAGGATAGCCTTATCCCTATCTTCTATGAAGGATAGCCTTATCCCTATCTTATATGAAGGATAGCCTTATGCTTATCCCTATCTTATATGGAGGATAGCCTTATGCCTATCTTATATGAAGGATCGCCTTATGCCTATCCCTATCTTATATGAAGGATAGCCTTATGCCTATCTCTATCTTATATGAAGGATAGCCTTATACCTATCCCTATCTTATATGGAGGATAGCCTTATCCCTATCTTATATGAAGGATAGCCTTATGCCTTATCCCTATCTTATATGAAGGATAGCCTTATCCCTATCTTATATGAAGGATAGCCTTATCCCTATCTTATATGAAGGATAGCCTTATGCTTATCCCCTGCATGTTTAAATTCCTTCACTGTATTTGCAGCGACCACTTCTGCAGGAAGGCTATTCCATGCATCCACTACTCTCTCAGTAAAGTAATACTTCCTGATATTACTGCAGAAACCTTTGCCCCTCTAATTTATAACGATGTCCTCTTGTGGTAGTTTTTCTTCTTTTAAATCTCCTCTCCCCTTTACCATCTTGATTCCCTTTATGTTTATAAAAGTCTCTATCACATCCCCTCTTGTCTCTTCTTTCTTCCAAGCTATACATGTTAAGGTCCTTTAACCTTTCCTGGTAAGTTTTATCCTGCAATCCATGTACTAGTTTAGTATCTTCTTTGAACTCTCTCTAGAGTATCTATATCCTTCTGGAGATACGGCCTCCAGTACTGTGCACAATACTCCAATTGAGGTCTCACCAGTGTTCTGTACAGCGGCATGAGCACTTCTCTCTACTGATAATACCTCTCCCCATACATCCAAGCATTCTGCTAGCGTTTCCTGCTGCTCTACTACATTGTCTTCCTACCTTTAAGTCTTCTGAAATAATTACTCCTAAATCCCTCTCCTCAGATATTGAGGTCAGGGCTGTGTCAAATAATCTATATTCTGCCTGAGGGTGCATTATCTTGCACTTATCCACATTAAATTTCAGTTGCCAGAGTTCTGACCATTCTTCTAGTTTGCCTAGCACGGTGCTGCCGGCTAGCAGAAAGGATTTTTTTCACACACTTAAGCCAACAAACCACAATCAAACCTTAGAGTAGCTCCTATTAGGTTCAACAACATCTGAGTTCCCCTCTTACTTGGATATACATGTACCCATGTTGTTCCCACCCTTCAGATCGGCCATGCTCTCTTCATATCCCTATTTGTTTAATGCATCACATCTGTATGAGTCAACCAGGATCTATCAAAATAATATTTACTTATGACCTTCCCAAGAATCCCGGGGAATCCTGTTTGTCTTCACCTCTGTAGGATCTACCCATATATATATATATATATATATATATATATATATATATATATATGTAATGTGATCACATACACAACAATTCCTCATATATACCATATACTTATCTTTGGAATTGCTCTTTATACAGAAGGCAAACATCTTATAATGGAAGCCAAGAGCATATCTAATTTATGTAAATTACTAGAGCCAACAATTATCTTTTTTCCTATAAATTGAGCAAGGAATAGGCATATATTACCAGGTAACTGTCTCACCCTGGGGTTCCCCATTGTACTAATTAATTTGGTAGTAAAGTGTTTAGGTATTGGGAACATTTTGGAGTATTATCTATGGAATAATATCATGTAGTAATTGTCTGCAAAGGAATTGTCTGGCTTCTTTAGGGCTTTGAGAGTAATTCTAGGGGGTGAGTGGGTTCCTATATTTGGGACCTCCATCAATTACCCATTGGGACCTCCATCAATTACCCATTGGGACCTCCACCAATTACCCATTGGGACCTCCATCAATTACCCATTGGGACCTCCATCAATTACCCATTGGGACCTCCATCAATTACCCATTGGGACCTCCATCAATTACCCATTGGGACCTCCATCAATTACCCATTGGGACCTCCATCAATTACCCATTGGGACCTCCATCAATTACCCATTGGGATCTCCATCAATTACCCATTGGGACCTCCATCAATTACCCAGGATTGGTAGTGGCTGCAAGAGTGTCTCTGGAGGACCCAATATGTTTGTGCATACCATGAACAGCCCTTTGATTTTAATAGGCATTGTGTACTTCTTAATTTTACCAGTGGGGGCGCTGCAGTGGAATAGAACATTTACTGCCATTATGGCTGACCATTTACTGCCATTATGGCTGCACATTATGGCTGACCACCATGTGTTTCAGAAAAAAAAAAAAAGAAAAGGGAACAAAAATTACAAAAAATAAAATAAAATAAATCACAGAAAAGAGGCCATTGGTTACTGGTACAAGGGCAGGATAGACAACTGTTCCCATTATGATGCAGATCAGTCACAATGCTATATAGGGGATGTCGCGCTGCGACATCCCCTATATAGCATTGTGGCTGATCTGCATCATAGTGGGAATAGGTGTCCAACCTGCCCTTGTACCAGTAACTGGTAAGTGTGGCCTCTTTTTGTGATTTTTTTTTTTCTAGTGATTTTTGTCCCATTTTCTGTGATTTTGTTCACTATGGGGGAGATTTATCAAAACCTATGTAAAGGAGAAGAAATGGACTGTTCCTCTTCCCCATGGATCTGATACCACTTCCTGGTTTCCTCTTTGAACCTCGACCCTTATGTTGCCAGGCAATATGCAACTGAACTGAGCATGTGCGACCGCCTCAGTGGATGCCCCAAAGATGGTCGTAACCAAGGGCAACAGAGCAAAACAAAGAAAGCACATTGGGGGAGATTTATCAAAACCTGTCCAGAGGAAAAGTTGCCCAGTTGCCCATAGCAACCAATCAGATCGCTTCTTTCATTTTTAACAAGGCCTCTGCAAAATGAAAGAAGCAATCTGATTGGTTGCTATGGGCAACCGGGCAAGTATTCCTTTGGACAGGTTTTGGTAAATCTCCCCCTTCGTGTTTCAGCAAGAGGGCAATTTATGAGGAGTTTCCGACCAGGGCATCTACCGATACAGAAGAGGTCTACCGCAAAGAGAGGCATTTATGAAATTAGGGGCATTTATGAAACTATTTTTTAGTTAGTTTTTTTCACTTCCATTCTGCTTACGTGCGACAAATTTACTATATTGTTGCACGGCGTTAATAAATTTTTCGCAGGTAAGCAAAAGCGGGAGTTTTTTTTCTCACCTAAGCGAAAACAATAGTCAGTTTCTGTTAGTTAAAGGGGTAGTCCAGTGGGGAAAAACGTATCCCCTATGCTAAGGATAGGGGATAAGTTTGAGATCGCGGTGGGTCTGACTGCTGGGGCCCCCTGCGATCTCCTGTACAGGGCCCCGGCTCTCCGGCCAGATAGCGGGTGTCGACCACCGCACGAAGCAGCGGCCGACACGCCCCCTCAATACATCTCTATGGCAGAGCCGGAGATTGCCGAAGGCAGCGCTCTGGCTCTGCCATAGAGTTGTATTGAGGGGGTGTGTCAGCCGCCGCTTTGTGCGGAGGTCGACACGCCCCCTTCCCGCGGGCTGTCGGGGCTCTGTACAGGAGATCGCGGGGGGCCCCAGTGGTCGGACCCCACGCGATCTCAAACTTATCCCCTTTCCTTAGCATAGGGGATACTATTTTCACCACTGGACTACTCCTTTAAGCCAAGGTTCGGCTGGAGTATATTTAGTAGGTTTTTAAAGCCTTAGCGACTTTTTTTTTGCGAATGTCGCGGTTGATAAATTTCTGACTATGGAAAGTCATAATTGTAAAAACGCTTATGTCCGCCGATTTTCTCGCTCTCTTGGCAGATTGTCACACGAAATTAGACGGTGGTGCAATTGTGAATTATTTGTGACAATTTTATGCGAAAAAAACTCGGGTAAATCGGTTGATAAATGTCTCTCACAGTCTATACTAAGTGTAAAGGGGCTCCTTAAAATGTTACACTTTCTATGCCGTATTCCTATCGAAGGATCCCAAATCTTCTTCACCTTGAAATGGTTAATACCATATATAAGCTAGATCAGGTCCATAGCGATAGGAGAAATAGAGGTGGCCCTCAGACCCAGACCCTTGTACCCAACATAGAAAGACATCAGTATTATTATTGACCTATAGTTGGTAGGTGGGGGGGCTGTTACATATTTTGCAGGTTACAGCTCAGAAACATACAGCAGCTGATCCTAGATGGCGCCGGCGCACCTTCCTCACTGCACGGCTGTGCTGCAAAGAAGCGGAGGGAGGCTGCGGCGTGGCTGGGCCGCTAATCTAGGAGGTCTCCCCAGATTCTCTTGATGCTCGTCTGTCCCGTCTACAAATGGCTTCCTGCTCTAGTGGGGGTTAAAGGGGTACTCACAGGGCTCAAGTCCTGCAGGAACGCGTGGGAACCGAGTTCCTGCATTTTTTGCACAGCAGGAACACCATTAGCAGGAGTCCTGCAGGAGCAGCCCTTGAGTGGAAATCTTGGGTGAGTTCCCACACTTTTTCTCAGGACTTGACCCCTGGGTACTCGGGTGGAAAAACGAATGTTTTCAAATCAACTGGTGCCAGAAAGTTATACAGATTTGTAAATTACTCCCATATAAAAATCCTAATCCTTCCAGTACTTATCAGCTGCTGTATGTTCCAGAGGAAGTTGTCTAGTTCTTTCCAGTCTGACCACAGTGCTCTTTGCTGCCACCTCTGTCCGTGTCAGAAACAGTCCAGAGCAGGAGAGGTTTGCTGTGGGGATTTGCTTGTACTCTGGACAGTTCCTGATACAGACAGAGAGCACTGTGGTCAGACTGAAAAGAACTACACAACTTCCTCTGGAGAATACAGCAGCTGATAAGTACTGGAAGGATTAAGATTTTTATATAGAACAAATTTACAAATCTGTTTTAACTTTTGGGCATCAGATGATTTAATAAAAAAAAAAAAAAATATGTATTTTCCACCGGAGTACCCCTTTAATGGTCTGATCGGAATCTGATCTTTATGGAAGTAAACTAGTTATTTAGGTGAAGAAAACATAAGGCTAGGTTTAGACTACGGAATCTCCGGGCAGAAAATTTCCGCCCGGAGATTCCGAGTGCGGCCGGCGCTGACTGAATCAGTCAGCGCTAGGACCACGCCGACACTGCAGTCTCCAATAGACTGCAATGTGTTCCGCGCGGATTTCCGCCTGAAGAAAGAGCAACCCCATTCTTCAGGCGGAAATTTCCAAGCGGATTTTCCGTTCACAAATTCCGCTTCACAAATTCCGAAGTGTGAATTTGTAAACGGAAACCCATTCACTACACTATACATTTTAGCAAGCGGGAATTTCCGCCTGCAATTTCAAAGCGGAATTGCAGCCGGAAATTCCGTAGTGTGAACCTAGCCTAAGAGTTAGGCTAGGTTCACACTACGGAATCTCTGGGCAGAATTTCTGCTGGAGATTTAGCCGGCGGCACTAAGACCGCATGGACTGCATTGCCGTCCCCATAGACGGCAATGCATTTTTGGGTAGATCTTTTGGGAGATCTGCTCAGAAATGCATTGACATCTATGGGGACGTCAATGCAGTCCGCTCGGTCCTAGTGCCGCCAGCTTGATCTCTGGCAGAAAATCTTCCCAGAAATAGGGGATACGTTTTTCACCACTGGACTACTCCTTTAAGCCAAGGTTCGGCTGGAGTATATTTAGTAGGTTTTTAAAGCCTTCGCGACTTTTTTTTTTTTGCGAATGTTGCGGTTGATACATTTCTGACTATGGCAAGTCATAATTGTACAAACGCCGATTTTTTTTATGTCCGCCGATTTTCTCGCTCTCTTGGCAGATTGTCACACGAAATTAGACGGTGGTGCAATTGTGAATTTTTTTGTGACAATTTTATGCGAAAAAAACTCGGGTAAATCGGTTGATAAATGTCTCTCACAGTCTATGCAAAGTGTAAAGGGGCTCCTTAAAATGTTACACTTTCTATGCCGTATTCCTATCGAAGGATCCCAAATCTTCTTCCCCATGAAATGGTTAATACCATATATAAGCTAGATCAGGTCCATAGCGATAGGGGAAATAGAGGTGGCCCTCAGACCCAGACCCTTGTACCCAACCTAAGCCTTTGTCAATAAATAGCAAGTCTCATAGAAGATAATGCAGATCCTGAGATGCTATAGGTCAGTCAGTGGTCTTCAACCTGCAGAACTCCAGAAGTTGCAAAACTACAACTCCCAGCATGCCCGGACAGCCGTTGGCTGTCCGGGCATGCTGGGAGTTGTAGTTTTGCAACATCTGGAGGTCCGCAGGTGGAAGACCACTGCTCTAGGCAAACAAGTCGAGACGTTGAGCAGATGACAAGACAGAAGACCGACCGTCCACCCAACCTTCTCTATATTGTGACGATACGAAAGTCGTCATTTTCATTCTTCTGGGAAAGAATAGTTTACATTCCAGACCAATGAGTCAGTACAGGCCCTCGGGCAACTCTAAAATACTTGCAAAATGTTCCCCCTGATCCAACTCCGAGCTCAAGTAGAGTTTTCTCCATGAGGTCTCGTTGTCCTTTCAGTCTTTGGTATCGCAATGACTATAAATGTCTGTACTAGATATACCGGCCCTATACTTTCAGAGGAGCACTTCTCCAGAAGACCATATTTCAATGCAATTTTGAGTGGTCTTAAAGGGGTACTCCGGTGTAAAATTTTTTTTTTTTAATCAACTGGTGCCAGAAAGTTAAATGGGCACTGTCACCATCTTTATTTTTTGATATGTTGTAGTACTTATGTACTACAACATATCTCTAATATACTTTTAGTATTTTTTTTTTTCATTTTACATTTAAAAACCGGCCACTGAAAAAGGACTGATTTTGGAGTTGCAATCAGTCCTTTTTCAGTTAGGCTGCACTCGCTCCCTGCCTGTCAATCAGACAGGCTGGAGCAAGCGCATTGGCTCCCCGGCCACTGGCTGGGAGGCCACTCCTCCCGCACATCGCCGCCGCCGCCTCGTTGCCGCCGCTGTCCCTGCACGCCCACTGCCGGACTCTGCAGTAACTGCAAGTGTAATGAGGGAACGGGGTATGCGGGGCGGGGGGAGGAGGGAACGGGCTAGTGCCATAGCGGAGGGGGGGGGGGGGGGGGGTTGAACGGGCTAGCAAAAAAAAAAAAAAAATAGGATGGTGGGAGCTACCCTTTAAACAAATTTGTAAATGACTTCTATAAAAAAAAATTAACCTTCCAGTACTTTTTAGCAGCTGTATGCTACAGAGGAAATTCTTTTCTTTTTGAATTTCTTTTTTGTCTTGTCCACAGTGCTCTCTGCTGACACCAACTGTCCAGAGCAGAATAGGTTTGCAATGGGGACTTTCTCCTGCTCTGGACAGTTCCTGATACGGGCATCAGGTGTCAGCAGAGAGCACTGTGGACAAGACAACAAAGAAATTCAAAAAGAATAGAATTTCCTCTGTAGCATACAGCTGCTAAAAAGTACTGGAAGGGTAAAGATTTTTTTTAATAGAAGTCATTTACAAATTTGTCTAACTTTCTGGCACCAGCTGATTTAAAAAAAAAATAATGTTTTCCACCGGAGTACCCCCTGTAAGAGACTTTGCAGCATCAATAATTCATCCATGGACCCATTCACTTCCAATCAAATATGATCTACTTAATGCAGTCTTAAAAAGTATCTGTCATCAAACCATATTTTCTAAACTAACTCAGATTATATTCCCTAACTACTCCTTACACCCCTCCTGCCCTTAAATTTTTTTCCCAGGCTTTAAAAATCTCTGTATCATATCTTTCCCCTTGCTCACATTGTGTGAGCTCCCGGCAGGAGAAAGATGGCGTTCCCCAGCAGGCGCTACGTCACTGAAGCCTGCGAGAGCTCCCCATGCCCCACACCCACTTCCTGAGTTTGGTCTCCTGCCAGGCCGGGAGGAGACCAAACTAACTGTTTGACTTGTGGCAAGGAACAGAACAGAGCCACCTGGTGGCCGTTTTTTCAATCACATTAAAAACATATAAAGGTTGAGAATTTTAACAGCAAGTAAATAGCAAAGTGTCTTATAATAACATAAGGAACAATATATTAAAAGTTTAGTTTGGTGACAGGTATTCTTTAAAGTCTATTAATTTTTTTTGTTGCAGTCTACAGCATTAGATTCAATGCTTTCTCAATTTTGGCTTCATTCTGTGGTCTGAACCTTGTCCACTTTTGGCATCTGGTAGATGTGGATTTGGGCTTCAAAAACTTGTGAATTTTCTCAAATAATGTTGATATAATGGGGTATTCCAGGATTTTTTATTTGACTATGCTACAGGGGCTGTTAAAGTGGTACTCTGGTGGAAAACTTTTTTTTAAATCAACTGGTGCCAGAAAGTTCAACAGTTTTGTAAATTACTTTATTTCTGTACTTATCAGCTGCTGTATGATCCACAGGAAGTTCTTTTCTTTTTCAATTTCCTTTCTGTCTGACCACAGTGCTCTCTGCTGACACCTCTGTCCATGTCAGGAACTGTCCAGAGCAGGATAGATTTTCTATGGGGATTTGCTCCTACTCTGGACAGTTCCTGACATTGACTGAGGTGTCAGCAGAGAGCACTGCGGTCAAACAGAAAGGAAATTCTAAAATAAAATAACTTCCTGTGGATCATACAGCAGCTAAGTACTGGAAGGATTAAAATTTTTAATAGAAGTAATTTACAAATCTGTTTAACTTTCTGACACCGGTTGATAATTTTTTTTTCCCAGTGGAGTACCCCTTTAAGTTAGTGTAGTTCAAAATGTAGTGTCTGTTCCTGTGTTTGATGGTGGTCTCACAATTCCTGTAATCTTTTCCCTGATTATTTTGAACAGCATACAAAATGAGTGTTGTCTCAGGTTTTCCCAGGTTGCAGTGCGGCCCGAAACATTACATCACTAGTCAGGTGTTAAAAGGGAGCCTGTCTGCTTCAGTGGTTGGAGCGACCACTGGGTGAGAGGGAAATCATTCTTCAAGGGGCTGCAGGGACTTGTAGTTTACAGCACAGCATGGAAGTGGGCTCAGGTGTGCTTCAATGGGTGGAGTGACTGATGTGTGGGAGGCAGAAAAGTGACCTCACACTTACAAACAAGGAATCTTGGAACTTGTAGTTAGAGGGAGGGAACTCCAACAACAAATAGCCATTTTACGAAAAAGATAGTGACAGCGTTATGGTAGCTCACAAAATGTTACCCTTATTGGGGGCAATTAGGTTAATGAATAATTTTTTTAACCCTTTATCTGGATCAACATAGAAAAATAAATTACTTAAATGTTCTCCTCCCCCTTCTCATCATCCATGTCCTCGTCTATAACCTATAGTTGAACTTGATGGATGTACTGTTTGACATCTTGATGGACAACTTCACTATCTATAAATGACCGTGCACCAACCATAAATGCCCATTTATTGTCGGACATGTAAATGTTCCTGCCTAGGTAAAGTATGTCGTTTATAAAAGTGGTTATTCACTAAATAGTCATAATAAAAGAACTCAGAAGCCATTAAAGCAAAGTAGAGCAAGGGAAGGGCGGCTCTGTATTATTGTGTAAACAATAAAATAGTCTCCTTAAACATCACAGGTAATGCGCTAAAGTTTATATAACAACTGGAACTTCAGGAAATATCTAGACGGCTGCCATTGGGACCTGAAAAATATGCAAATCATTTATTAAAGGGAAATGTCTACTGGGATGGACCTTGTTATAGGTTACTTACCATTGTACACACATTACTGTTTTTCACAGAATTTCCCGCTGCTGCCGCAAATTTTGCGCAGTGTGAAATATGCTGTGGATACCCCAGGTGGGAGCGCACCCTAAAGGAGTTTTTTTTGGAAGATCCTTTGATAGTCTTCTTTCTAAGATAAAAAGCCAAGGCCCAACCAGTAGTGTTGAGCACGAATATTCGGAATGGAAAATTTTATGGCGAATATCGGCACTTTTTGCGATTTCGCAAATATTTAGAATATAGTGCTATGTATTTGTAATGACGAATAGTGATGAGCTGCAGGGGCCATATTCAAATTCGCGATATTTCACAAGTATATGGACGAATATTCATCCTATGTTCGGGAAATTCGCATATTCGCTATGTTCATTCTTTTTATTTTTTGTGTGCGAAAATTCATAATGTAATTCGCATAGTGCACATGCGCAATTAAATATTTCACCTAAAAGAAAGGAGGGATCAGTGTCCAGTCTGGAAGTGTCGATATTTGCATGAATATTCGCCTGAATTTGCATAAAAAAAAAAGAATATTCATCATTACGAATATATATCACAATATTCTAAATATTCGTAAAATTGCGAAGTGCCAATATTCGCACATTTTTATGCAAATTTTCCATTCAAATTTTCGCATGGGGAAAAAAGTGAACGAAAATAGCGAATGTAACGCCGAGCGCTCCGGGTCCCGCTGCTTCCCCGGAGCGCTCGTGGCGTTACTCTGCTTGCAGCGCTCCGGTCGGCGCTGCTGACCGAGAGCGCTGTTACCCTGTCACCGGAGGGGATGCGATCCGCGGGACGGGACGTGCTCGCTCACGGATCGCATCCCATGTCTCTTCTCACCTGCTCCGTCCTTCCTCTGTCCAAGCCCGGCGCGTGCGGTCCCGCTCTCTAGGGCGCGCGCGCGCCGGCTCTCTGAAATTTAAAGGGCCAGTGCACCACTAATTGGTGCCTGGCCCAATCTTGTCCAATCACTGTTTTCCCTATAAAACATCACTTCCCCTTCCTGTCCCTGCCGGATCTTGTTGCCTAGTGAAAGTGTTCCAGTGTGTCCTTGCCTGTGTTTCCAGAATCTCTGCTGTTGCCCCTGACTACGAACCTTGCCGCCTGCCCTGACCTTCCTGCTTCGTCTGACCTTGCCTTGTCCTTTTGTACCGCGCCATCTCAGCCACCAGAGAGGTTGAGTCGCTACTGGGAGGAACGACCTGGGGGTTACCTGCCGCAGCAAGTCCATCCCGCTTTGCGGCGGGCTCTGGTGAATACTAGTAACCCCTTAGACTCCGTTCCCCTGGTACGGCCCACGTCATCACCTCACTGACACAGAGGATCCACTTCCAGTGTCCTCGCCCTCCGCCAACCCAGATCCTGACAGCGAATATGCGAACTTCGCGAACTTAGGACGAATAATCGGCAATATAGTTGCGAAATATCGGAAATTCAAATATGGCCCCTGCCGCTCATCCCTACCAATCAGCTCATTCCAAAACTGGCCATAGATATAGAGGCCAAAACCCCTGATCTTGGTGGGATCGGCTGCTCACCTAATACGTATGATTGCCTCCTTATTCGCTCCAAACAGCCGATGTTACGGGGAGAAATGATCAAGCATGTTGGATTTCAGTTAACCAACCAGAATCTTATCTTCTTCACCATGTTTTTGGGAAGTAGGGTCGCCACCTTTCCTGCAAAAAAAAAAGTACCGGCCATGCTAATTTACATAATTAATTATATATGCGTGACTTCACAAGATACACATAGATACACATATGCGGGGGAGATTTTGTCCTATTCTGACCCCTATAACTTTTTTATTCCTCTTTATACGGACCTGTATGAGAGCTCGTTGTTTATGCCCAGATCTGTAGTTTTTAACAGAACCATTTTTGTTTTGATGTGACTTTTTGATCACTTTTTATTATTAGATTCGGAAGTTGCAGTTAGTTACTAACTACAACTCCCAGCATGCCCTGATACAGCCTGTGGCTCAACAGCTACCTCAAACGAAAACTACAACTCCCAGCATGTTGGAATATATAGTAGTATATAGTATAGGTCAGTGTTTCCCAACCAGGGGTGCCTCCAGCTGTTGCAAAGCTACAACTCCCAGCATGTTGGACTATATAGTAGTATATACTATAGGTCAGTGTTTCCCAACCCAGAGAGCCTCCAGCTATTGCAAAACTACAACTCCCAACATGTTAGACTATATATTAGTATATACTATAGGCAGTGTTTCCCAGCCAGAGAGCCTCCAGCTGTTGCAAAACTACAACTCACAGCATGCCGGGACAGCCGTTGGCTGTCCGGGCATGCTGGGAGTTGTAGTTTTGCAACAGCTGGAGGTTCTCCGGCTGGGAAACACTGATATAGGTTATAGTGCAACATCAGTTGGAGGATTGCTTGGATAAATACCGGCCATTGTATTATATTAATATAAAAATACTCGCAAGATGGCCAATATACAGGCCAGGTGGCAACCCTGTTGGGAAGATAAGATGCTGCCCGAGGTAATGGCTTTCTCCCCTAGTCTGACTAATAACTTGCTCAGTCATGCCAAGTGTTCATTTGTATGTTCGCATTGGGAGAGCAATTGGACAACTGCTATCTTATGACCATCTCAAGAATCATGAAAGGCCCCACTTTGCACCCACTAGTTTTGTTTTCATATGAAATGCATGAATTAACTAATTCAATACAGTGGGGATCAAAAGTTTGGGCACCCCAGGTAAAAATGTGTATCAATGTGCATAAAGAAGCCAAGGAAAGATGGAAAAATCTCCAAAAGGCATCAAATTACAGATTAGACATTCCTATAATATGTCAACAAAAGTTAGATTTTATTTCCATCAAAATAAAAGAAAACAAATAAATGGCATCTGCAAAAGTTTGGGTACCCTGCAGAGTTAATATCTTGTACTGCCCCCTTTGGCAAGTATCACAGCTTGTAAACGCTTTTTGTAGCCAGCCAAGAGTCTTTCAATTCTTGTTTGAGTTATCTTTGCCCATTCTTCCTTACAAAAGTCTTCCAGTTCTTTGAGATTTCTGGGCTGTCTGTCATGCACTGCTCTTTTAAGGTCTATCCATAGATTTTCAATTATATTGAGGTCAGGAGATTGTGAAGGCCATGGCAAAACCTTCAGTTTACACCTCTTGATGTAATCCCCTGTGGATTTCGAGGTGTGTTTAGGATCATTATCCATTTGTAGAAGCCATCCTCTCTTTAACTTCAGCTTTTTCACAGATGGCATCAAGTTAGCATCCAAAATTTGCTGACATTTTATTGAATCCATTTTTCCTTCTACTCGTGAGATGTTCCCTGTGCCACTGGCTGCAATACAACCCCAAAGCATGATTGACCCACCCCCATGCTTAACAGTTGGACAGAGGTTCTCTTCATTAAATTCTGTTCCCCTTCTTCTCCAAACGTACCTTTGCTCATTCCGGCCAAAAAGTTCAATGTTAACCTCATCAGTCCACAGAACTTGTTTCCAAAATGCATCAGGCTTGTCTATATGTTCATTTGCAAAGTTCAAATGCTGATTTTTGTGGTGAGGATGTAGAAGAGGTTTTCTTCTGATGACTCTTCCATGAAGACCATATTTGTACAAGTATCTCTTTATAGTGGAATAGTGTACCACAACTCCAGTATCTGCCAGATCTTTCTGGAGGGATTGTGCAGTCAAACGTGGGTTTTGAATTGTTTTTCTCACAATCCTGCGAGCTGTTCTGTCTGATATTTTTCTTGGTTTTCCAGATCTTGCTTTAACTTCCACTGTTCCTGATGACTGCCATTTCTTAATTACATTCTGAACAGAGGATATTGAAATCTGAAAACATTTTGCTATCTTCTTATAGCCTTCTCCAGCTTTGTGAGAATCAACTATTTCCAGTTTCAGATTTCTAGACAACTGCTTAGAAGAACCCATGGTGCTGATTGTTGGGGCAAGGTCAGATGAGTCTGGGCATTTAAAACCTTTGAGATTGACATCACCAGGTCCTACCAGATGATGATTGAGAACAATCCATGACACTGGCAGGTCTCAGCTTTGCAAAGGGGGCAGTGCATGCTATAAATTCTCCAAGGTGCCCACACTTTTGCAGACACCATTTTTTTTTATTTTCTATTATTTTGAAAGTGTAAATGATGGAAATAAAATCTAACTTTTGTTGACATATTATAAGAATGTCTAATCTGTAATTTGATGCCTTCTGGACCTGACGAAGAGGGGGTCCCGCCCCTCGAAACGCTGAGAGTTTTTTGTCAAATAAATCTTTATTATTTCACTGGTCCGTGTTTATGGTTAAAGTTGTTTTATTATATAGTAATTCATAAATTGTACATCATTTGCTGCTCCATCTACACCCGGTCACAACCCTGGGGTATGATCTTTATTACATCTCAGTGTGTTATATATATATATGGTTTTATATGAGCTCATACATAAATCTCATTTTGCTCTACCCTCTTCTTTTCTTTAGTTAATTCACCTTACATCTTACAATGGTATCGAGCTTCGTATGGAAGGGAGTACACAGGACGGTGGTGACCCTTGGCATGGCCTTCATGCTTATCGGTGTGGTTCTGTTGACCGTATCGGAGAGAATCTTCATCCTAGGGATATGCTTCCTGGCCGCCGGCAGCCTGGCTGTCATTTGCTATCTGTTAGTGACTTTATCGACCTGTGTCAAAAAATCAAGAAGGCAGGAGGATGAAGAGAGTCCTACACAGAGAGAAGCCACGGCACAGCAGCGGACGGAAACGTAAGTGCTTAACCGAACCAATAATAATAACAATAATATGTGCAGCTTATTATAAGAGAATAAGTCACAAGTGAATGAATGGGTATTGGCATCTATGAAAACGTTCACTTGTCTGTCTTCAATTCTATATTATGCCTCTGTTATCAAAATTGTCTCATTGAAAGGAGGTTCTCACTTTTTGTTGAAAGGGTCTCTTAAAGGGGTACTCTGCTGGAAAACATTTTTCTTTAAATCAACTGGTGCCTGAAAGTTAAACAGATTTGTAAATTACGTCTATTTAAAAATCTTAATCCTTCCAGGACTTACCAGCTGCTATTTGCTCCACAGGAAGTTCTTTTCTTTTTTGGATCTCTTTTCTGTCTGAACACAGTGCTCTCTGCTGACACCTCTGTCCATTTCAGGAACTGTCCAGAGCAGGAGAGGTTTGCTATGGGAATTTTCTCCTACTCTGGAGAGTTCCTGAAATGGACAGAGGTGTCAGCAGAGAGCACTGTGGTCAGACAGAAAAGAAATTCAAAAAGAAAAGAACTTCCTGTGGAGCATACAGCAACTGATAAGTACTGGAAGAATTAAGATGTTTAAATAGAAGTCATTTACAAAAACTGTTTAAGTTTCTGGCACAGGTTCATAAAAAAAAAAAAAAAAGAGACCCTTTCAACAAAAAGAGAGAACCCCCTTCAATGAGACAATTTTGATAACAGAGGGGTAGTTTGGGGACCAAGAAAGGTCCTACCTGTGCTGGTGCTCCACTTTTGCTCCCTGGTGGATTCAGACGTATACTGTTCTGAGACGGGGGGGGGGGGGGGGGGGGGGGCGGGCAGGTGCTTGTCCCAATCATCACAGCAAAGCCACACCCCCACGTGATGTCCAATAGCTGCATGATGTCACTGATGTTGCGATGACATCATGCATTTATTGGACATTGCGTTTTAGTGTGGACGAGCTCCCATGCACCCCAGTCTTGGAACAGTAACGCTATGTTCACACGACATTGCCCCTGAATGCGGAGTGCCAGCATAACATGCGGGTGTTAGGACCGCTCGGGAATTCGTCGTCTCATAGATGGAAATGCATGCCGTACGGAGTCCACAGAAAGAGTACACATGCCTATTCAGAATTTCTCTGCAGTGCCACCACAGGTGAAATTATGCATTACACAGCATCTGTGTAAAACTGTGTAAAACAGAATAAAACATGTCCAACAGAGTGTAATCCTGAGGGGTACAAATTAATCCCCCCTAGTGCCCTCCAAAGATTAGTCTCTCACCTTATGAGACACTTGGGTTTGTGCGTGTCTCCCCTCAGCAGGGTTAAAGGGGTTATCCAGGAAAAAACTTTTTTTTATATATCAACTGGCTCCAGAAAGTTAAACAGATTTGTAAGTTACTTCCATTAAAAATCCTTAATCCTTTCAGTACTTATGAGCTGCTGAAGTTGAGTTGTTCTTTTCTGTCTAAGTGCTCTCTGAGGACACCTGTTTCGGGAACTGTCCAGAGTAGAAGCAAATCCCCATACCAAACCTCTCCTACTCTGTGCAGTTCCTGAGACAAGCAGAGATGTCAGCAGAGAGCACTGTTGCCAGACAGGAAAGAACAACTCAACGTCAGCAGCTGATAATTATTGGAAGGATTAAGATTTGTTAATAGAAGTAATCTACAAATCTTTTCAACTTTCTGGAGCTAGTTGATATAAAAAAAAAAAAAATGTTTTTCCTGGAATACCCCTTTAACAAAGGAAGGTCCCAAGTTGCAGGCAAGCAGCCGAATCACCGAATCAACAGTATCCTATATATAGGAACCATAGTAGAATAATCCCAAGAAACCGAAGCAAACACAAAAATGCCATAAGAGGCATCACCACGGAAGGATCCAACGATCAGCGGAAGCAGGGAGCGCCGAGCCCGGGAGCGGAGCAGGAAGCCTGGCTGCGGCCAGGCTTCCTACTCCGCCCCTGGGCTCGGCGCCCGTGAAAATAAGGTCCCTAAACTGTATAACCCCACAGGAGCGATTTATCGCCAGCAAGCAAGTATAGATGAAATTTGTTTTAGGTAGTTTCTCTCGAATTGTCAGATTGTCAGATTTGATAAGACTTTGGCTATAAATACTCGCAGTACGTGTAATTGTGAGTGTAAGTATGATGCATACAGCAGTGCCGCATACCCTTGGGGTAGCCATATACATTCACTGTTTGCTGCAAGATGGCTTACCTCACCGCACTTGATGATAGGATCGACTCCTTATGGGACTTTAACATTGTGGTCAGTTGCTTCCTCCAAAGAAAGGACAAAAAAATGTGACTCCTATGATCAAAGAGTATTGGAAATGCAATCGGCAGCCGGTGAGTCATGGGTAAGGGCCCTTATAGACAGGTGGAAGGCTACACAATGATTGGGTTGATTAGTGCTCATGGATCCATAATTGTGTAGACAGGGTCATAGTTACATATGGCCCTTCATATCATCATTGTTGACCACACGTTGGCCGATAACAATGATGATTTTTAGACCTGCATAAAAGATCTTGTTGGAGCAGAAATGAGCATTTTCTCATTAATCAGCCATTTATACAGGCCAGGAGACTCATTCAGCCGTCTCGTGTACATGGGCCCTAAAGGAGTACTTCAGGATATGAAAACATATCCCCTATTCTAAGGATAGCGGATACATTTCAGATCACGGGGGTCCGGCTGCTGGGACCCCGCGAGATCTTCCGTATGGGACTCGTCAGTCCACAGGAAGGGAGCGTGTTCGACCACTGCACGAAATGGCGGCTGACACGCCCCCTCAATACAACTCTCTGGGGAAGCAGAAGCGCTGCATCCGGCAATCTCCGGCTCTGTCATAGACGGCATTGAGGAGGCGTGTTTGTCACCTCTTCGTGCGGTGGTCAAAATGCAATATTTGTTCGGAAATCCGGTGTCCCGTACAGGAGATCGCAGGGGTCCCAATGGTCAGACCCCCCGCGATCTGAAACTTATCCCCTATCCTTAGGAAACTAGGATAAGTTTTTATATCCTGGAGTACTCCTTTAATTTATAAGTTTGACTAGTTGTGCGAGGGCAGGTAATTATAAAGAACAAAGCATATCCAGCGTTGGACTTGTCCTATAAACCTTAGGTTCTTAAGCTTAGGTTTACATGTACCCGGGGCAGGGCTGCCATCAGTAATCTGTGGGCCCCATTATTGTAAATGGTCAGAGCCCTTCCCATGTACCAAGTATCAATCAATAAACTAGGGAAGTCCTGTCATTTGCAAACAGTCTATAATCTGTAGATAATATCATAATATTAACAAACTATAATTTGCTGATTATAATTGATATTCTATGATATGGAATACAGGACAACAGGGAAGCTTGAATATCCGTCACTACCTACAGAAGCAGCTCCTGGGGAAATTTGTAATAGTATTTCCTCCTTATTCATTTCCTTAGTCTTAGGGCCCTATCAGATTGGCCCATACCCAATGTATATGAGTGCCAGTCTCCTAGATTGTATACTGCCCATGTGGCCCTTTGCTGCCATCATTGCCCACTATTACATGGGGAGATATGCGGCCCTCATGTAATGATTTTTGGCAGGTCAACGTGACCCGTTCAGCTGTGAACTTTCAAACACTCGCGAGAACCTGCCAATATCGGTGCTGATCTGAGCCCAGAAAGGAAGGAGTTAAATAGTGCAGCTAAACATAGCTAGTTAGCTCCTTGGGCAGGGGGTATATACAGGCAACTTGGCTGTATAATGAATATCAGATGTCCACTTACCAATTTATTCCTCCTCTGGCCTCTTCTTGTGTAGCCCCTACTCTAACGTTGACGTCACTTTTGTTCTAAAAAAGCATGTTAAAAGTGTATTCTGACAACAGACTCTTACTGCCAGTGTCTTCCCAAACAGGGAGCCTCCAGTTGCTGCTAAACTACAACTCCCCTCATTCCCAAACAGCTGTAAATGATGGGGGTTGTAGTTTAGCAACAGCGAGCCTCCAGCTGTTGGAAAACTGCAACCCCCACCATTCTCAGCCAGATACCAACCAAGTAACAACAGCCTGAAATTTCCATGGTGGGCAAGGGCTATTTTTACTGGCCCTCCCCAGCCTAAATAACATCAGCCTGTTACCATCTAGGCCCAGGAGCGCCATTTGACCTGTTGGTACCGACTCTTCCTGGTACCCCTGTGGCGCTGGATACTGGGATAATAATTTTGCCTTTTTTAGCATGTTTTTTAGTTTAAAAAAAAAGGTATGTTAAAAATGAATAATGTCAACAGAACCTTTCTGGCAGTGCTTTACGAAAATGAGAACCTCTAGCTGTTGCTTAACTACAACCTCCATCATTCCCAGACAGCCGAAGGCTGTCTGGGAATGATGGGGGTTGTAGTTTAGCAACAGCTGAAGGCTCGCTGGTGCTAATCTCCAACTCCAAATAAAACTACAACTTTCTGAAAGCTCGCTCATCTCAAGTTATGGCCATTGATAGATATAAACGCCTGGACCCCATCTGATGTCGTCCAACACATCAGAGGAGAGCACACAATGCACAAAAGTATAAATTCACTAAATTATCTAAATCCAGTGTAGATAATAAAATTCTATACACCCATCTAGAAAATTCTTGGGGTCTCCTCTGTTCTGGATACTTATCGGCTACAAAGAACATCTCTAACCCTATGAGATAGTTTTCTTGGTTTCCTCCCGATGTATTGTGTAACAAGAATGGGAGTTTTAAGGGTACCTGTCCTCAGATTTTAGCATATATAAAGCTTGGCAACGGGTCATATATGGTAAAATGTTCATCCTCACCATCACTGGCGACGTTCCTGCAGGCAGGGATGGTGAGGATATGAAGTGAGGATATGAAGTTAGAAAGTCTATCCTCACTAAGGGGGTGTGATTACAGTGAAGCCGACGGGACAAGGTGAGTATAGCTCCCCGCCCATTGGACTACTTATGGGGCGTAAGTAGTCCAATGGGCGTGGAGCTACACTCACCATGTCCCGTCGGCTGCACTGTAATTTGTCTTCCAATGGACCCACATTGTCTTTCAATTGGTTGTCTTCCAATGGACCCACATTGTTATTCAGTAATAGAGACCATTGGATTTTATAGAGGGCAACCCAACTAATGGATTACTCCATGTATGGCCCAAATGGATGTTGCTTGCACAGTAGTAGCTGGAGGTAATAGCAAAGAAAAAAGAGCAAGGTCTGGCACTGCTGCGTATTCAATTACAGAGGTGGGAACGACAGTCTTTACCTGGAACCACAGATGAGGCTTGTTCACAGTGCTCAATCCCACAGAAACAACAGCCACTGGATAATCTTGAATGAAGAATCTAGGAGGCACTTGTAGTAAAGACAAAATGCATTTATTTATTTATTTATATTCCGGTCCGGTCACAGATACAACTCAGGCCAACGGGCTATTTCACGCTACATGATATCATAGGTCATGATTAAGTACATGTAGCGTGAAACGGCCCCTTGGCCTGAGTTGTATCTGTGACCGGACCAGAGTAAAAATAAATAAATACATTTTGTCTTTACTACAAGTGTCTCCTAGGTTCAGGATTATCCAGTAGCTGGAGGTAAGGCCTCCTGTCCTTTTGGCTTCCATCTACCAATGGGATTTATTACAATGGAAAGCTATACTGATCAACTACAGCTGAACAAAACCACCAAAAAAAAAAACAACCCTCAGGGCTCGGTGACAGAGGTATGCGATGAGATGCTCACCAGAATGAACCAGATCCAACTTGAGTACCAGCATGTTCTCCTCGGAGCATTGCTCGAAGGGAATATGTGCAGATAATAAACAGGTACCAACCAACACCCTCTCCCTTTCATAACAATGCCAGACATTCTTAATGGTCAAGAGCCGATACTTATGCATAATACAAGTCAACAAGTGTGTTTGTCTCATAATAATCTATGACCATAAAAGGATGAAACAAAACAGACTGTAAACAGTACGAAAATATGCACCGTGTACACCTGCCAACACCACATAGAACTGGCTGTGGGCTGCCAGAAGATCCAGAAACCTAGATACTATCAGTCCACCACATGGTGACCTCATCCTGTCTATAGTGTTCTGCATGCGTCAAGGTGTTTATGGTGGATCCCAAGATGATCCGCTGGTAATCCAGGTTCTATACAGCTATAACTGATTTAGTCACAATCAGCTTGTCATTTATCTGGGGTACAATGTACTGAATGGCCATCCAAGTGATACAAGGCTTGAGTCCTCCTGAATGTCAGCTGATGCTGCAAAGTGGTTCTCCATTCTGGATCATAGGTGGAGGTCCCAAATATAAGCCCCACTCTATGATGTCTATATACTATTACAGGCCGTATGGAGAGTACTTGTTTTCATAAGACAGTCCCGTTAAAGGTCAACATAATTTTTGCTGCTTTCTTTACTTTACTTCTTGTTTTAAAAAAAAGTACCTGTAATACTAAGTTCTTGCCCAACCTTAAAGGGGTACTTCGCTGCCCCATCGTTCGGAACATTTTGTTGTATGATTGCTTCAGCAATGCGACCACCCAGCATAGACCTGTATCTCTTCACGTTTGGTCTTAAAGGGGTACTCCGCCCCTAGACATCTTATCCCCTATCCAAAGGATAGGGGATAAGATGCCTGATCGTGGGAGTCTAGCAGCTGGGACTGCCACGCCCCCTCCCATAGACTTGCATTGAGGGGGCGTGGTGTGACTTCACGAGGGGCATGGTCATGACGTCACAACCCATCCCGCCGGCACCCAGCGTTTTAAACAAATGTTGCGTGCTGCACAGAGATTGCTGGGGTCCCAGCTGCTGGACTCCCACGATCAGGCATCTTATCCCCTATCCTTTGGATAGGGGATAAGATGTCTAGGAGCAGAGTACCCCTTTAAGACCAAACGTGAAGAGATACAGGTCTATGCTGGGTGGTCGCATTGCTGAAGCAATCATATGACACAAGTCCTATTAGTTAGATATGGGCTGGTGTACAGAACTCGAAGGACTTGGCAGCCCAACCACCCAACGTGGACACATTTTAAGAACTTGTACCATAAGCTTTGTTTGTTTCAGTGTACACAGCTTGATGGTTACAATCCAGTGCTTGGCATTATCACTTGAATGGGGTGGAAAACAACCCAATGGTTGGCATTATCACTTGAATTTGGTGGAATACAACCCAATGGTTGGCATTATCACTTGAATGTGGTGGAATACAACCCAATGGTTGGCATTATCACTTGAATGTGGCCAAACTAAATCGAGTCCATCCATGACCCAAGTTCACTTTAACCCAATAGAATAATGTCCATCAGCATCTGGCACCTTCTAGGCCCACAACATGCCAAGCACTCTCCTCTAACCAGCAGACAACTAAGTGATACTTTGTGCCCACCACCCCCAACACTGTTCCTGCTAAGCTCCATGATCCAACAGCCCCATAACGATCTTGAGACTGAATGGGACCATCCACATAGGGCAAGACATCACACACACACTACATGTACTGAATGATGTTTCTAAGTCTGTCCACCCTATGATGTATGTATTAAAGTGTGAATGTTGGATTGTTATACAGCTTTTTATCCCTGAGGCACATTTTCCATCTGTCTACATTGTTCATTCTCTTTAAGCTCTAATGAATGCTTCCTTTTTGCTCCCACAGGGACACGTCTCAGTTCGAAGCTCCACGTTACGAGGACGTTATACTCTCTGCAACAGTGTGGACAGTGACTCTCGGTCCCCCACCAGATATCGAGCCCCCTCCTTACAATAGTGCCTTGGCACGTGGAAGAAGAGGAGCCATCGGTGATCTGAGACTCACCAACCCCACCTTACTACGTATCAGCTCTGACATTCATGAGATCATGAGATCTGACTTAAAGCCAGAAGAAAGATTCCCAGAACCTTTAACGCCTCCTCCGACCTACAACGAGTCCATGTTTCAATGGGAGGAAGTGTTTTTGCCGTCCCAAGAAGAAGGTTGATGGCAAACTCTACAGGAATCCAGATATTTCATGAAGATGTATTTAACCAATTGTTCTCCATAAAATATCTAATCCCTCAAAACATTTCATTAATGTTGACGTCGAAGAAGGAAATCAAACCTCTCTGTATAAGGACATAGCGGAAACAAGATTGAAATATTCCTGATCTCTTGATTCTATGGCGTGCCCGGAGCCATTCATGGACCAGTTTGGACTGGGTTATTGGACAATGAAGAATAATGTATTGTTTATGCAGAATCAGTGGGAGGAGAACACAGATTATTTTAGGTCTTGAAGGCCTCTCGGGGGATAAAGTAGACTGGATGTTGTGAAAAGTATTTTTTTATATTTATTGATGCCATGATGTGTTATTTATAAGACCATTTCAGGACAATGCTGTAGAATATGGTAATTTCTGTGTCATAAATCGGAGATATTCATGTTATAAAGTGTTTCCACTGATCACTATCGAAGAAAGGTGACGGACTCTATAAGTCCTACACCCATTACTACAAGGGTGGATCAGGGCAGTGTTATGTACCAGGATCTGTGGGTTTTAATCTCCACGGGTGACGTTGACACAACTTTTCTCTATTGTTTTCATGTTTTGATTTTCTGGACCTACTAAAGACTAATGTGAACAATTGGCGCCACATGGGGGCGGGCTGAGATTGAGACGATAATGGGCACCAAAACTATATTGATCCTTTTCTAGTCCCAAAGGGTATTCCCACGACTGTAATATTGATGTATTACCCTTAGGATAGACTGTCCTCCTGACACTCCAAAGTATAATGCTTACCGTAACACTATAACCCCTTCTCTCTGCCGATACTGGAGATACATAGAGATAGACATCCCCCCACCCACACACACACATGATGATCAATTAATACAGTCATAGAAAGCCTTATTTAGGTGGTCAATACCAGGCCTGGTGCAAGGATTTTTGCCACCCTAGGCGAAAGCTAATTTTGCCACCCCTTGATCCTGCCCATTGGCACCTCCCGATGTATGGAGGCTCAGGATGTTGGACGGACTTGACCTTAGTGATCGCCCCTGTCTGACTCGGAGGTGGGGCTGGACTCCTCCAACAGGCTGAAAAAAAAAATAAAAAAACAGATTATCACAGTACGGGTGGGGTGGGGGTAGCGTGGCAGAGTTTTGCAGGTGCTTAGGATGGGCGGGTGCTTCGGATGCTGGCTAACTTGCAGCAGGCAGAGTGGAACCCCCATCAAGAGGCAGCTGCCTATTTTGCCTATAGGCAGAGCCGGCCCTAGTCAATACCGCAACCAGTGTTCACCCAAATGAAGAAGACCATCTCCAGACACGAGAGCCATTATGGACCAAAGTCACCCACAACCTATAATGGTAGCAGGGAAGATGGTGACTGCTTGATGTTGGGATTGAATGCCATAGACATGTCGGCCCGTGACTGAACAGACAACTTGCCCAAGGGTGGGTGACAGCAGAGTCAATGAGGAAAAAGTGAGATGTTATGTAAGGCAACGACTGATTCTTATCGACTTGTGTAGTCACAAACCCTTTGGTTACATAAAAACAAACCCCCGCCTTGTGTATGATCGGCATTGAGGGACATTTTTGAGCACTATCCTTGCCCTTGAGGTCTTTAGTCTGGTCTACAGGAGCGGTGTAACAGGAAAAGTTACATAATACGGTTCAAAGAAGACACATCCATCAAGTTCAAGCGGAGAGGGGAGGAGATGGATGTGATGGGTGTTCTATACCAGTGGTCTCAAACTGTGGCCCTCCATGGGGGGGTTGAAGTTTTGCAACATCTGAAAGGCCACAGTTTGAGACCACTGTTCTATATAGTTCCTGTGCTTCTCCTAACCACTTAAAGGGGTACTCTGGTGGATTTTTTTTTTTATGTACTGGTGCCAGAAAGTTAAAAAGATTTGTAAATGACTTCTATTAAAATATCTTTATCCTTCCAGTACTTATGAGCATCTATATGCTGCAGAGGAAATTCTTTGCTTTTCGAATTTCTTTTTTGTCTTGTCCAAATTGCTCTCTGCTGAGACCTCTGTCTGTGTCAGGAACTGTCCAGAACAGTAGAGGTTTGCTATGAGGATTTTCTCCTGCTCTGGACAGTTCCTGATACGGGCATCAGGTGTCAGCAGAGAGCACCGTGGACAAGACAAAAAAGAAATTCAAAAAGAAAAGAATTTCCTCTGTAGCATACAGCTGCTAAAAAGTACTGGAAGGATAAAGATTTTTTTTAATAGAAGTCATTTACAAATCTGTTTAACTTTCTGGCACCAGAAACATTTGCAGAAACTTGGTCCCAATTATAAGTTATTTAAAAGAGTTTTCTTAAAATTCTGTCCACAGATATGAGAATACCCAGGCGGGAGTAAAACGTTCACATAGGGCAGAGGAATGAAATTCCTGGCCTCGGGAACAGGTTGGACTGGGTGAAGGTTTACATTATTTCACCGTGGAAGTAGAGCAGAGAGGAGAGACGCGCCCAGTCATCTGACCGAGAACGGGAACAATGCTCGCCTGTATGTGACTCAGCGCCGAACCATATAATGCGGGGCGATCACCCCAATTCAGTAATAGGTGTATTGGGGCAAATGGGCAATATATAGGTCAGTGTTTCCCAACAAGGTGCCTCCAGCTGTTGCAAAACTACAACTCCCAGCATGCCCGGACAGCCTTCGGCTGTTCGGGCATGCTGGGAATTGTAGTTTTGCAACAGCTGGAGACACTCTAGTTGGGAAACACTGATTAAGTGGGTGGGTAAGTTACTTAAAGGGGTACTCCCGTGGAAAACTATTTATTTTAAATCAACTGGTACCAGAAAGTTATGCAGATTTATAAATGACTTCTATTTAAAAAAAAAAATCTTAATCCTTCCAGTACTTATCAGCTGCTGTATGCTTCACAGGAAGTTATTTTCTTTTTTAATTTCTTTCCAGTCTGACCACAGTGCTCACTGCTGACACCTCTGTCCATGTCAGGAACTGTCCAGAGCAGGAGCAAATCCTCATAACAAACCTCTCCTGCTCTGGACAGTTCCTGACATGGACAGAGGTGTCAGCAGAGAGCACTGTGGTCAAACAGAAAAGAAATTGAAAAAGAAAAGAACTTCTTGTAGTATACAGCAGCTGAGAAGTACTGGAAGGATAGAGATTTTTTAATAGAAGTAATTTACAAATCTGTTTAACTTTCTGGCACCAGTTGATTTAAAATAAAGTTTTCCACCGGAGTACCCCTTTAACACAATGGGATCCCATGTGATCATAAATATAAGAGTCTACATGTCACTGCCAAGCCCCCCCCCCCTGCCAGTGCCAAAATGACAGAAGGCAATAGTATTTTCATATATATATATATATATATATATATATATATATATATATATATATATTCATATGTATACAGTGAAACCTCTCCAAAAGGACCACCTCTTTGAGAAGACCACCCCTTTATCCAGGCCAGATTATTTGTGTGCATACATTATGCACAGTGGTGGTTTTCTTGGAGAAGACCACTTTTAAAAAATTATTTTGGGTGGTCTTCTAAATAAAAGTACACGATACACGGCGGTATACGATGCCCAACGTGTATTGTAAAAGTTGATGGGTGGTGTATGCAAGTTGAAGTCGTCACATGACAGGAATCTCTGACGCGTTTTGTGACTCCATTTCTACAGCTGTGAAATGTTGTATATAGGAAACTGTAAACTAATTTTGGTAATAAAATGTCTAACTCACAGGAGGCATTATGTGTTGTCGATCTTATTTTGGGATTTTTTTCCTGAAGCCTAAACCACTCAAAGATACTTAGCTGGCTATACACATTACATAACACATAACACGTTAGGTAGATGCTCCAGTAGGTAGGTAATGTATTAGGCAGGCAATCCCCTCCCCTCCTGATTAGGTAGATGCTCCAGTAGGTAGGTAATGTATTAGGCAGGTAATCCCCTCCTGATACGGTAGATGCTCCAGTAGGTAGGTAATGTATTAGGCAGGTAATCCCCTCCTCTCCTGATTAGGTAGATGCCCCAGTAGGTAGGTAATGTATTAGGCAGATAATCCTATCCCCTCCTGATTAGGTAGATGCTCCAGTAGGTAGGTAATGTATTAGGCAGGTAATCCCCTCCTGATACGGTAGATGCTCCAGTAGGTAGGTAATGTATTAGGCAGGTAATCCCCTCCCCTCCTGATTAGGTAGATGCTCCAGTAGGTAGGTAATGTATTAGGAAGGCAATCCCCTCCCCTCCTAATTAGGTAGATGCTCCAGTAGGTAGGTAATGTATTAGGAAGGTAATCCCCTCCCCTCCTGATTAGGTAGATGCTCCAGTAGGTAGGTAATGTATTAGGCAGGTAATCCCCTCCCCTCCTGATTAGGTAGATGCTCCCAGTAGGTAGGTAATTCCCCCCCCCCCCCCATTCCCCAATTAGGTATATGTATGAGGAACCTTAACTCACTAAGCTTGCCATATAAATTACATAACAAATTTCCAACCTGAAGCCTAATCCACTAAAAGTCACTTAGCTGGCATATACATTACATAACATATGTAACCCCCCCCCTACAAAATATTTATATTATGGAGCTATTAACACTTGATGTTTCATGGTAAAACTTTGGAACCACACAGCTGATTTTCTCTTTTGTTTTGTTAAATTCAAGTCCACGTTATCCTCCAAAAGTTTCTCCCAGTAAACAAATTTAATTCCTGCCTATTAGGTAGATGCCCCCATTAGGTAGGTAATCCCCCCACCCAACCCCGATTAGGTAGATGCTTCCAGTAGGTAGGTAATACCCCCATTAGGTAGATGTTCAAGCCACCTGACGCTCAACCCACTAAAAGCGTTGCCGTGACGGCACGAGCGGGGCATGACCATGACGATACGAGCCTCCGGCTCTGCACCCGACGCTCTATACAAACACCAAATGCAGCAGGGAGATCGCGAGGGTCCTCAGCGGCGGGACCCCCACGATGAGACATCTTATCCCCTTTCCTTGGGATAGGGAATAAGATGTCTTGGGGCAGAGTACTCCTTTAAGTTTAGACATATCTAGAATTATCTGACACCATAAACTGTCTGACTACTGTTTCCCTTCCTGTCCATATAGTCATTCCAGATGCACCAGAATCACGTATACATTATACTAATCACAAGACGCCGCATTACACGTCCCTGAGTCAGACGCGGGGTCAAAGCGTTCACTACACATAATCCAGGTTAGTGAACCTCAGCAAATTGTAAACCCTGGCAGATCAGCGTCCTGTATAGACGACTCCTTACAAGGTCCCTTCACTTAAAGGTGCGTCTTACGATTGAGTAACACTGGTGAGTCACGTGTCTGGAGGTCACTCCGCAGGTCCCCGGTTCATGATATAATCATTACAAGAGCAGGAGCTCATCGAATCCCTGTCATATATGAAGCAGGTGACCTGGAGGCGGATGTAAAAGAAACGCAAAACAAGAATTTAATAGTGTAAAAAAAAAAAAAAAAGTGTTGAAAAAGTCTTCCAAATTGCATTAAATTACTTTAAAAAAAAATAAAAAGTTGTAAAATAGCGCCAAATGCATTAAAGGGGTGCTCCGGTGGAAAACATTCTTTTTTTTTTTTAAATCAACTGGTGCCTGAAAGTTAAACAGATTTGTAAATGACTTCTATTATAAAATCTTTACTACTACAGAGGAAAGTCTATTCTTTTAAAATTTCTTTTTTTGTCTTGTCCACAGTGCTCTCTGCTGACACCTGATGCCCGTATCAGGAACTGTCCAGAGCAGGAGAAAATCCCCATTGCAAACCGATGCTGCTCTGAACAGTTCCTGACACGAACAGAGGTGTCAGCAGAGAGCGCTGAGGACAAAAAGAAATTCAAAAAGAAAAAAATTTCCTCTGTAGCATACAGCTGCTAAAAAGTACTGGAAGGGTAAAGATTTTTTAATAGAAGTCATTTACAAATCTGTTTATTTTTCTGGCACCAGTTGATAAAAAAAAAAATAATAATTCCACCAGAGTACCCCTTTACAACAACAACCAAACATTTACTGACCTCTCAGATCCCATGTTCAGGCTCCCATTGGCCCCCTTGGTCTTCCTTTTGGAGCAGACGTCATGTGACTTCTGCAGCCAATCAGTAGCCTCAGCAGTCAGGTGTCGTAATCCTGGCATCACCTCTCGGTGATGGAACCATAATGCCCAGAATACGGCACATGAGCGCTTAGGCTGATGATAGGTCACATGATGTCCTCTCCAGAAGGAAGTCCAGGGGTGCCAATTGGAGCCTGAACATGGGATCAATGTGGGATCTGAGCGATAAGGAAATGTTGGTTTGTTGTTTTAAACCTGGATGACCACACATTTAATAGAATCGGACCCGTAAAGGGAGGGTACCTCAAAAATTTCAGGTAGTTTTATGAAAAATTACTATAATGCAGCACTGTGCACCATAGTCACTTTTGTAAATGACTTTAGGGTGTATTCATACAGATATTCGATGCGCAGGACACTGTACGTGTGAACAGACCAAGTGGTTATCCAGGATTGAAAAAACTAAGCTACACCACACATGTCCCGATACCGACAATCTTCGCAACAACGGAGCCCGGACAGTTAAATCCTATTTTACCATGACGTTGGTTCGGGGACAGGATGTTTAAAACTCCCGGGCAATCTCTGCAGTCCTAGAGTAATACAATCAGGAGATGTTCCAAAAGTCCAATGCAAGTCTATGGGTACATCTTTTGATTGCACTACTCCCAGGTTGTGTTGATTGCCCAGGACCAACGTCATGGTAAAGTATGATTTAACTGTCTGGCAGGCAGGTGCAGAAAATAGTTAATGCAGGGGAAGGGAAAAGGGACAGGGTGGGTGGGGGAGAGAAGATTTATTGTGGGCTGATGAGAAGAGTGAGGGGGAAGACATTAGTGCGGGTCAAAGGAGAGAAAATGGCAGCGCTGCAGGGAGGAGTGCAGGGAGGACAAGTAGCTTATCACTGCTGAGGCTTCAGGAGACTGGGAAAGCTTGGTGGCACACAGTATACACGTCGCTCAGCTTTCCCATAGAGCGTCAATATGATTGCTTTACTAGACAGACATATTTAAGGAAACTGGCAAAGCTGGGTGGTAGGCAAAACACAGTGGAGGGCTCACAGTACTCCCCCAATATTGTTTTATATATATATATATATATATATATATATATATATATATATATATATCATTGTTGCTTTTCCTCTACCACAAGGTTTAGCTAGGAAGACTGGGCATAAAACTGCCTAAAACTTTAGAGGTATACTTTAATAGGTTACTTTATGCCTCTACTACAGTTTTTTTTCTCTCCAAACCATGGTGCCTCCAGCTGTTGCAAAACTACAATGCAAAGCATGCCTGGACAGCCTATGGAATGCTGGAATTTGTAATTTTGCAACAGCTGGAGGCACACTGATTGGGAAACTGATTTACAATACAACACCTGACAAAACAGTAGTTTTAGGACATATTCTCTTTATGAAACGCGGAAAGCTGGGTGGCAGGCAGAACCCAATTCTATGCCTTGACAAAAAAAAAAAATTTACAACCAGTATGCTTCAAGCTGTTGCAAAACTACAACTCCCAGCATGCCCGGACAGCCAAAGGCTGTCCGGGCATTCTGGGAGTCGTAATTTTGCAACAGCTGGAGGTCCGCAGGTTGGAAAAAACACTGCTCTACTTTATAGTAAGAAGATGCTCTGCAGAAGTTTTAGAGAGTCATTCACTTATCTGTCCCATCAGGGCCTATAATAACATAACTCCGTAGCAGACAAAGAGAATCTCAAAAAATTAAAAGTGAATGGAATGTCGAAAGATCTGTTCCAGCATGAAACCAAATGCCATAATGTGGTGCAATGGAATAATGCTGCCAAATGGAACATATACGATAGTGATAATATCTGCACACAGTGAAAGGCCGAGAACTCATTTCCTAACAAAAAGAATGCATATGCCAAAAAGTTGTTGTTGGAGCAAATTAGTGTGACTTGGGATCATGTCAAACCATGTGTTGAGCAAACCGAACCCGAAACCAAACCGAAGGGATGAGGAACGCATGGCATAGGGACACAGATATGATCTCGGGGTAGACCATAACCCTGTGCAACTAGCAATGGTGTGTGTAGAGGATGAACAGAATGAATAGCGTGTATAGTAGTCTGGTATGTTCAGTATGTTCCTGGTCAGGTTGCCTAAATGTCCTGTTCGTGACGCCAAAAGCAGAGTTGTTCATGAAGACTGAAGTATATGACGAAGGTTGTAGGATCACAATATATTTTCCCACTAACCACTACTTCAAATAAGCTGTCTTCCGTACACAAGGCCCCTGGGAAATAACACCTCTAAAGCCAGAGTATATAGAAAACATCTTGAATTTTATTTCCGATGCAATTTCAGATTTTAGTTTTGGCCTGTCGCTGACTAGGCCAGGTCTGTAGGAATCCACAGATACGGTGTCCATTTTAGGACATCGTCAGTCGTCAGCCATACCTCCGTCCTTTGTCAGGCAAAACAGCGTCCCGCCTCCTCCCTCTGACCAATCGCCGTCACTCGTCAGCCGCAACCCCGTCCTCCGTCAGGCAAAACAGCATCCCGCCTCCTCCCTTGGACCAATCGCCGTCAGTCATCAGCCGCAACCCCGTCCTCCGTCAGGCAAAACAGCATCCCACCTCCTCCCTTGGACCAATCGCCATCAGTCGTCAGCCGCAACTCCGTCCTCCATCAGGCGAAACCGTGTCCCGTCTCCTCCCTCGTACCAATCGCCGTCATTCTTCAGCCACAACTCCCTCATCCGAAAGTCCCTCATCCAAAACGCTGTCATGCCTCAGACGATTCTCCCTCAGACGCATAGCAGAGCCGATGCTGCGCAGCACTGTATAGCAGAGCAGACATTGAATAGCATGTACAGCAGAACCCGTATAGCAGAGAGCCGACACTGACTTGGCTCTACTACACGGCAGGAAGGTTTTTCGTCTGAGGGATGACGGAGTTTTGGATGAGAGACTTTAGGATGACGGGGTTTTGGATGAGAGACTTTAGGATGACAAAGGATGGAGGAGGGAGTTGCGACTGATGCCTGACGGAGATTGGTCTGAGGGAGGAGGCGGGACGCTGTTTTGCCTGTCACCTTGCAAAATTGGATACTTGTCAGGGCCGATCGGCAGATGAAGAGAAATTCAAAAGCTTTTTAAACGAGAAGAAGAGCTTTATTTTAAGTGTATAGACTACAGTGGTAGTTTTGCCAATGGGCACTGACAAGTAGCCAATTTAGCACGGTGACTGCCAGGAGCATTAAAAGACCACTAAACCTTGTATTACTGTATATTGCCCGTACCAGATCTGGAACAATGGTAAGAATATCACCTACCAGCGGCACTATTGACGGATAGACGGACTGCACATCCATCATACCTTACATGCCATCAAGGGTGTTGTGCTTCCAACGCAACTCCACCAGATGAGTTCAATTCTTGACTTACCATTATATCTTATCATCCACTATTGATGATGGCACTTAGAGAACCACTTTTTTCCACATTGATCTGGGTCTGCAGGAATAGCACACCTAGTCTTCCTATGCAATCAGGCCCTAACGAATATGTATTTCTCCTGAATGCTACCTTTTGTAGTACCTCTCTAGTAGCACACGCTAAGCAGGATTGAACTTGCTGGAACAGTGCTGGAATGTTGAAGATCTTAGCAGACTCCCTCTAGAGGTGAGAGAGCTGTAGGGCAGGTGTTCTCCCTTCTAGGCCAGAACTCTTATTAAAGGGGTACGCCACTCCCCAGTGTTTAAGAAGATTTAGTTCCGAATGCTGGTTGCAGGCTTCGAGGGTTGCCACGCCCCCCATGATGTCACACCACGCCCCTCGTCACGCCCTGTCCCCTCAATGCAAGTCTATGGGAGGGGGCGTGCCGGCCGTCACACACCCTCCCATAGACTTGTATTGAGGGGGTGGGCATGACGTCACGAGGGGCCGGGTGTGATGTCACGAGGGGGCGTGCCGACCCCCTGAAGCCCGTACCCAGCATTCAAACTAAATGTTCTGAATGCTGGGGAGTGGAGTACCCCTTTAAAGCGCAACTGTCATGAAATCTGGGTGCAATCACCTGCACACAGCCTTTGTACTGTGTGCAGGTGGTGAGTATAGCAATATTTTTACTTGATATGACGCCAAAAAATGCTTTTAATCAAAGCCACCGCTGGTCGGATAGGCGTAGCGCGAGGTACGCGATGCCCTGCTGCCGCCACGCCCACCCCCACGCCTACCCCGTATGTCAATGCAAGGACCCACAGGTCCCAGCGCATGCGCCATTCAGCTAATCTAACGTACGCGCCGCTGTGTGTCATCCAGCAAGCGCTCGCTCCCGCCGCCGTCTTCCTCCTCAGTGCGCCTGCGCAGTGCTAGGTGCAGAGAGCGCGCTTCCTCTCTGCACCCAGTATCAAGAACTAACCTGATTGCGCACTGCTCTGCGCAGGCGCACTGAGGAGGAAGACGGCGGCGGGAGCGAGCGCTTGCTGGATGACACACAGCTATTCTATTTATTGTAAGAACACATCTATATTTTGTAAAGATAGCGCTGTGCATTATATGAGAACTGATGTACAATGTACAGGTCTAAGGCTAGGTTCAGACTACGGAATTTCCGACGGAAATTCAGTTTTAAAATTTCCGTCCGAAATTCCGCTTGCTAAAATGTGCATGCGAGTCAATGGGATTACCGTGCACCTGTTCATATTTTTTCACTTGGAATTTGCGTGTCTAATTTCCGCTAGAAAATTTCCGCATGAAGAAAGGAGGTGCTCTTTCTTCAGACAGATTTCCGCAGCAGAATCCCATTGACTTCAACGGGACTCTCATTTCCCGGCGGATTTTTGTTCAAACGCGGAATGTAAGCAGATTGAAAGCGGATTACACGCGGAAAATCCGTACGGATTTGAGTCAGAAATTTAAATATGATCAGCCCACTGGTTCTTTGACTAGCCCATATTGAAAAAATTGACTGACCTGGTTTGGGTCATGTGATCACATGGTCCAAAAGGGGCTGAACTTGGCTCTTAGCACTCCCACTGTTTTCTGCTTGTAATTGAAGCGGAAATTTAAGTCGGATTTGGTGGCGTCATTTCCGTGCGGAATAGCGACGGATTACTCGCGGAAATGACAAAATTACTCATGAATCTGAAAAACGCCTTTGGAGGCGGAAAATAGTCGCGGAAAAATTTTGCTGGCAGACAGTCGGAAATTCCGTAGTCTGAACCTAGCCTAATAGTTATACATAGTATGGACACGACTATGTGAAGCTGACACCAGCCATCCTTTCTGAGAAAAAAAAATAAAAATGATTGAAGTGATCAAAAAGTCAAAAACTATGCTTCCGGCAAAAAGCGGCAACAGCTGGAGGCACCCTGGTTGGGAAGCATTGTTTCCGGACCGACCAGTATTTCTATTTCCATTAGTGATCTCGTAGCTTTATTTTTCAGTATCTTGCTCCTTCCACACATCAGAATTATTTATTCTATATAGGTGGTCATAACATTTCACTTCGACCCCTGAGTAAGGAAGGGCAGCCTGAAACCTGTCGGTCTTATTGCATTTTTTTTCCCCCTGCTAAATGGGAATTCGCATTTTCTCTGTACAAAGATTAACTGATCCCTTCAGTTCAGCGTTTTCCAACCAGTGTGCCTCCAGCTGTTGCAAAACTACAACTCCCAGCATGCCCGGACAGCCTTCGGCTGTCCGGGCATGCTGGGAGTTGTAGTTTTGCAACAGATTCACCCCTGCCTGAGTGAGAATACTACGTCATGCAGCTTAGTCACTGTGACTGGGCAGGATAATATCTGCACTAATTTGTTACTAAAAATATTTGTGGCTAAAGATAAAGCAACGATAATAAAGGTTACATTGTAACACGGGGAGGGGAATGTTTCGTTATAAGGAGTATTAGAACTATTAAGCGTGACGTCTTATATGCAGGCAAAAGCCTTTATAGTTATAGTCACTGCGTTGTCAAAGTTATATAACAGGCAGGAAACCTTTTATAGAGAATCGAGTGCTATCAAGCACGTCGGATTGATGCCATTCTCCTAATATTATATAACACCCCCGCTCTGCCCGCCAGGCACACACACACACCCCGCTATATGGAAACATTGTATTCTGCAATGCTAGGCTGCTAACACAACTCCCAATTTATGTAGTTATGCCACAAAAGAAAAAAAAAAGGTTTCCAAAAAACAGCGCCACCCCTATCCTCAGGTTGTGTGTGGTATTACAACTCGGCTCCATTCACTTCAATGGGACTGAGCTGCAATACCACACAGAACCTGAGGACGTGGGTGGCGCTGTTACTTGGAAGAAAGCAGCTGTGATCTTGTATTACTGGATAACCCCTTTAACCTGTTGCCATACATCCACCAAACTTTTACGGCTTCTTCACGATCAGCTCCGGCTGGATGAGGCCCCACCGAGATAGGTGCGGGTCACAGAAGGGAGACTCGCGTTAATTCTGTTGCGGTAAACACCACATTAGAGGGGGGTTTCCAGGATTAGAAGAACGGAAAAATAAAAACAGCGCCTCTCTTGTCCTCAGGTTGTGTGTGGTCTTACAGCTCGGCTCCATTCACTTCAATGGGACTGAGCTGCAATACCACACAGAACCTGAGGATGTGGGTGGCGCTGTTACTTGGAAGAAAGCAGCTGTGATCTTCTATTACTGGATAACCCCTTTAACCTGTTGCCATACATCCACCAAACTTTTACGGCTTCTTCACGATCAGCTCCGGCTGGATGAGGCCCCACCGAGATAGGTGCGGGTCCCAGAAGGGGGACTTGCGTTAATTCTGTTGCGGTAAATACCACATTAGAGGGGGGTTTCCAGGATTAGAAGAACGGAAAAATAAAAACAGCGCCTCACTTGTCCTCAGGTTGTGTGTGGTCTTACAGCTCGGCTCCATTCACTTCAATGGGACTGAGCTGCAATACCACACAGAACCTGAGGATGTGGGTGGCGCTGTTACTTGGAAGAAAACAGCTGTGATCTTCTATTACTGGATAACCCCTTTAACCTGTTGCCATACATCCACCAAACTTTTACGGCTTCTTCACGATCAGCTCCGGCAGGATGAGGCCCCACCGAGATAGGTGCGGGTCCCAGAAGGGGGACTTGCGTTAATTCTGTTGCGGTAAATACCACATTAGAGGGGGGTTTCCAGGATTAGAAGAACGGAAAAATAAAAACAGCGCCTCACTTGTCCTCAGGTTGTGTGTGGTCTTACAGCTCGGCTCCATTCACTTCAATGGGACTGAGCTGCAATACCACACAGAACCTGGGGACGTGGGTGGCACTGTTACTTGGAAGAAAGCAGCTGTGATCTTCTATTACTGGATAACCCCTTTAACCTGTTGCCATACATCCACCAAACTTTTACGGCTTCTTCACGATCAGCTCCGGCTGGATGAGGCCCCACCGAGATAGGTGCGGGTCACAGAAGGGAGACTCGCGTTAATTCTGTTGCGGTAAATACCACATTAGAGGGGGGTTTCCAGGATTAAAAGAACGGAAAAATAAAAACAGCGCCTCTCTTGTCCTCAGGTTGTGTGTGGTATTGCAGCTCAGTTCCATTGAAGTGAATGGAGACAAGTTGGAATACCGCACACAACCTGAGGACAGGTGTGGCGCTGTTGTTGTGAAAAAAAAAAATATGACTCTGCCTTTTTTTTCCTGGATAAACCCTTTAATGTACAATATAATGCATTGTAAATCTTAACTTAAAAAATAAAAAAAATTATTTGCGGGGTAGAATTAAAAAAAAAATCTTGTTCAGCCATAATTTTTTGGCTTTAATTTTCACTGTGTTTACTAAGCTATTAACCCCTCCCCAAACTAAGTTTTTTCGCTTACATTTTTTCCTCCTCTTCACCTTATCAGACCCATAATGTTTTTATTTTTCCACTGAAAGAGTTGTATTTATGGCTTTTTTTTTATTTACATTTTTATTACTTTACCATATAATGCATTATTTCCCCAGCAGGATGCCTATAGCTGTTTCAAAACTACAACTCTCAGCATGCCGTTGGCTGTCCGGGCATGCTGGGAGTTGTAGTTTTGCAACAGCTGGAGGCACCGTGCTTGGGAAACACTGATATAATGTGTTGATATATATTGTTATATTATTAATATAATGATATTATACAATTTTGATGATACCAAATTTGGATAATGTTTGTTTTGTTTTGGTGTATAAGAAAAAAATGTTAATAAAAAGAACAAAAAATTAATAAATAATATATATATATATATATATATATATATATATATATATATATATACAGTGGGGATCAAAAGTTTGGGCACCCCAGGTAAAAATTTGCATTAATGTGCATAAAGAAGCCAAGGAAAGATGGAAAAATCTCCAAAAGGCATCAAATTACAGATTAGACATTCTTATAATATGTCAACAAAAGTTAGATTTTATTTCCATCATTTACACTTTCAAAATAACAGAAAACAAAAAAATGGCGTCTGCAAAAGTTTGGGCACCCTGCAGAATTTTTAGCATGCACTGCCTGCCCCCTTTGCAAAGCTGAGACCTGCCAGTGTCATGGATTGTTCTCAATCATCATCTGGGAAGACCAGGTGATGTCAATCTCAAAGGTTTTAAATGCCCAGACTCATCTGACCTTGCCCCAACAATCAGCACCATGGGTTCTTCTAAGCAGTTGTCTAGAAATCTGAAACTGAAAATAGTTGACGCTCACAAAGCTGGAGAAGGCTATAAGAAGATAGCAAAACTTTTCAAATGTCACTATCCTCTGTTCGGAATGTAATTAAGAAATGGCAGTCATCAGGAAGAGTGGAAGTTAAAGTAAGATCTGGAAGACCAAGAAAAGTATCAGACAGAACAGCTCGCAGGATTGACTGCACTATTCAAAACCCACGTTTGACTGCACAATCCCTCAAGAAAGATCTGGCAGACACTGGAGTTGTGGTACACTATTCCACTATAAAGAGATACTTGTATAAATATGGTCTTCATGGAAGAGTCATCAGAAGAAAACCTCTTCTAAGTTCTCACCACAAAAATCAGCGTTTGAACTTTGCAAATGAACATATAGACAAGCCTGATGCATTTTGGAAATAAGTTCTGTGGACCGATGAGGTTAAAATTGAACTTTTTGGTTGTAATGAGCAAAGGTACGTTTGGAGAAGAAGGGGAACAGAATTTAATGAAAAGAACTTCTGTCCAACTGTTAAGCATGGGGGTGGATCAATCATGCTTTGGGGTTTTATTGCAGCCAGTGGCACAGGGAACATCTCACGAGTAGAAGGAAAATGGATTCAATAAAATTTTAGCAAATTTTGGATGTTAACTTGATGCAATCTGTGAAAAAGCTGAAGTTAAAGAGAGGATGGCTTCTACAAATGGATAATGATCCTAAACACACCTCAAAATCCACGGGGGATTACATCAAGAGGCGTAAACTGAAGGATTTGCCATGGCCTTCACAATCTTCTGACCTCAACATAATTGAAAATCTATGGATAGACCTTAAAAGAGCAGTGCGTGACAGACAGCCCAGAAATCTCAAAGAACTGGAAGACTTTTGTAAGGAAGAATGGGCAAAGATACCTCAAACAAGAATTGAAAGACTCTTGGCTGGCTACAAAAAGTGTTTACAAGCTGTGATACTTGCCAAAGGGGGCAGTACAAGATATTAACTCTGTAGGGTGCCCAAACTTTTGCAGATGCCATTTATTTGTTTTCTTTTATTTTGATGGAAATAAAATCTAACTTTTGTTGACATATTATAAGAATGTCTAATCTGTAATTTGATGCCTTTTGGAGATTTTTCCATCTTTCCTTGGCTTCTTTATGCACATTAATACAAATTTTTACCTGGGGTGCCCAAACTTTTGACCCCCCACTCTGTGTATATATAAAATCTTTTTCACCTGTAGAGCTGTCTGTGAGAACTTTCTTTGCAGTATGATCTGTAGTTTTTATCGATTTCACTTTTGCATAAATGCGCCTTTTCCATCACTTTTTTTGTCCATTTTTTGGAATTAAATATCGTGACCAAAAATCCGCAATTTAAAAGCCTGGTATTTTTTGTTCTGATGCCATTGACCGTGCGGGATCAGGAATGTTATAATTTAATAGCTCTGACTCCTCCGCAAATGGCCATATCAAATATTTTTTTTTCTTTTTTTCTTTATTTGGAAAGCAGAAAACGGACAGTGATTTGAAATTTTATTGGTGGAAGGATTTTTTTCTATTTTCAGAAAACTTTTTTTTTTTTTTTTTTACACATTTTTACTCCTCCTAATAAACTCATATGAGCAATCATTCGATTGCTTGTACAGATCAATGTGATGCATTTGCATGACATTGATCTGTGTGATCGGCGCTCTGCTGGTAAACCCTGCCATAGACAGGCTACATCATCAGGTCAGTCACGGCGGGCACTGATGTCTAGCAGTGGCCTTTGGCTGTCCAGGCATGCTGGGAGTTGTAGTTTTGCCATATCTGGTGGAACCCCTGGTTGGGAAACAAAGACATAGATCTAATGACCTTCATGACTAAATGCTTCAATGTACCGAATACGAAATATCTCATCCTGCTGGCGCCTCCTGCTGGAGGGAAAAAGATAATTTTTCTTATTTTGTATTATTATTATTATTATTATTATTGTTAGTAGTAGTAGTAGAAGTATTTTTTCTCCAGATGTATTGGATCAAATAAACAACAAAAGCAAAAAAAGGGGGCAAAAGTGTTCACATCATTTAAATGTAGTATTAATGTCTATAAATTCTTCAAAATCAAATACAGACAACAGAACACAGCAACATTTTATACCCCCCCCCAGATAAATAAATAAATAAAATGTAAGATTCCTACACTATCATCTAAATCATAAACAATCTCTTTATCTGTGATATTGGATTCAGCATCTACAATAGACTTCATTCTGTATACTCTACCCACTCCTATAAACATACATCGGATGAGGATTACTCTGTTTACCTTCTATGTATATATATATATATATATATATATATATATATATATATATATATATATATGGCGCCATCTAGTGGTGGGTATTGATATAACACCAAAAAGTGACTTGCAATAAATGAATGGGGATGGGGGGGGGGGGGGGGGCTATGACACACCTGAAAATATGTATTACAGTTAGCATTATAAGCGATACATACGCGAGGAGATGTAAGGTTGGTCATGGGCCCTCTATAACTAAAGGGCCCTGGGGATTAGAGTAGAAATGTGTATTTATGTGTGTGTGTAATGTGTGTGTCTATATGAGTGTGTATTATGTATATGTCTGTGTAATGTGGTTGTGTGTAATGTGTGTGTAATTGCGACAAAGAAGCAGAGAAATAATCGGCAACTCACCGCGGCCAGCTGAGTAAATCTTCTTTTATTTCATACTCACAAAGATATCATGTGGGAAGAGGGTAGTGGGGGGACACAGGATGGCGACCAAGCTCCGTTTCGCACGATGATCGTGCTTCCTCCGGCCTCCGGAGGAAGCACGATCATCGTGCGAAACGGAGCTTGGTCGCCATCCTGTGTCCCCCCACTACCCTCTTCCCACATGATATCTTTGTGAGTATGAAATAAAAGAAGATTTACTCAGCTGGCCGCTGTGAGTTGCCGATTATTTCTCTGCTTCTTTGTCGCAATTCCATGCACTATTACTAGTCAGAGCACCACCTCCAGCAATCCTTAGTCCTAGTCTGCTGTGTCATCACCGTTCTGCACCTGAAGGGAAAGTAGTGCCGTGCTGTCTATCTATGAACTGTGTAATGTGTGTGTATATTAGTGTGTATTATGTATATGTCTGTGTAATGTGGTTGTGTGTAATGTGGTTGTGTGTGTCACGATGCCGGCTGGCAGGAGGTGGATCCTCTGTGCCAGAGAGGGATGGCGAGGACCGTGCTAGTGGACCGGTTCTAAGTCACTACTGGTTTTCACCAGAGCCCGCCGCAAAGCGGGATGGTCTTGCTGCGGCGGTAGTGACCAGGTCGTATCCACTAGCAACGGCTCACCTCTCTGGCTGCTGAAGATAGGCGCGGTACAAGGGAGTAGACAGAAGCAAGGTCGGACGTAGCAGAAGGTCGGGGCAGGCAGCAAGGATCGTAGTCAGGGGCAACGGCAGGAGGTCTGGAACACAGGCTAGGAACACACAAGGAAACGCTTTCACTGGCACAATGGCAACAAGATCCGGCAAGGAAGTGCAGGGGAAGTGAGGTGATATAGGGAAGTGCACAGGTGATCAGACTAATTGGAACCACTGCGCCAATCAGCGGCGCAGTGGCCCTTTAAATCGCAAAGACCCGGCGCGCGCGCGCCCTAAGGAGCGGGGCCGCGCGCGCCGGGACAGGACCGACGGGGAGCGAGTCAGGTACGGGAGCCGGGGTGCGCATCGCGAGCGGGCGCTACCCGCATCGCGAATCGCATCCCGGCTGGAGGCGGTATCGCAGCGCCCCGGGTCAGTGGATCTGACCGGAGCGCTGCAGTGAGGAGAGTGTAGCGAGCGCTCCGGGGAGGAGCGGGGACCCGGAGCGCTCGGCGTAACAGTACCCCCCCCCTTGGGTCTCCCCCTCTTCTTAGAGCCTGAGAACCTGAGGAGCAGACTTTTGTCTAGGATATTGTCCTCAGGTTCCCAGGATCTCTCTTCTGGACCACAACCCTCCCAATCCACTAAAAAAAAGGTTTTCCCTCTGACCTTTTTGGATGCCAGAATTTCTTTGACGGAGAAGATGTCCGAGGAGCCGGAAACAGGAGTGGGAGGAACAGATTTGGGAGAGAAACGGTTGATGATAAGTGGTTTAAGAAGAGAAACGTGAAAGGCATTAGGAATACGAAGAGAAGGAGGAAGAAGAAGTTTGTAAGAGACAGGATTAATCTGGCACAAAATTTTGAAAGGACCAAGATAGCGTGGTCCCAACTTGTAGCTAGGGACACGGAAGCGGACATATTTAGCGGAGAGCCATACCTTGTCTCCAGGGGAAAAAATGGGAGGAGCTCTTCTTTTCTTATCCGCGAACTTCTTCATGCGTGATGAAGCCTGTAAGAGAGAATTTTGGGTCTCTCTCCATATGATGGAAAGGTCACGAGAAATTTCATCCACAGCGGGCAGACCAGAGGGCAACGGGGTAGGGAGGGGGGGAAGAGGGTGACGGCCGTACACCACGAAAAATGGGGATTTGGAGGAAGATTCAGAGACTCTGAAGTTATACGAGAATTCGGCCCATGGAAGAAGATCTGCCCAGTCATCCTGGCGGGAGGAAACAAAATGTCGTAAATAATCACCCAAGACCTGGTTAACTCTTTCTACTTGTCCATTGGATTGAGGATGATATGCAGAAGAAAAATTTAATTTAATCTTGAGTTGTTTACAGAGAGCCCTCCAGAATTTAGACACGAATTGGACGCCTCTATCCGAGACGATCTGCGTAGGCAACCCGTGAAGACGAAAAATGTGTACAAAAAATTGTTTAGCCAACTGAGGCGCTGAAGGAAGACCAGGAAGAGGGATGAAATGTGCCATTTTGGAGAATCGATCAACGACCACCCAAATAACAGTGTTGCCACGGGAAGGGGGTAAATCAGTAATAAAATCCATACCAATCAGAGACCAAGGCTGTTCGGGGACAGGCAGAGGATGAAGAAAACCAGCGGGCTTCTGGCGAGGAGTCTTATCCCGGGCACAGATAGTGCAGGCTCGCACAAAATCCACAACATCCGTCTCCAGAGTCGGCCACCAATAGAAGCGAGAGATGAGTTGCACAGATTTCTTGATGCCTGCATGACCTGCGAGATGGGAGGAGTGACCCCATTTGAGGATTCCGAGGCGTTGGCGTGGAGAAACAAAGGTCTTTCCTGGAGGAGTTTGCCTGATGGAGGCTGGAGAAGTGGAAATCAGGCAGTCAGGAGAAATGATGTGTTGCGGAGAGAGTTCAACTTCAGAAGCATCCGAGGAACGAGAGAGAGCATCGGCCCTAATGTTCTTATCGGCAGGCCGAAAGTGAATTTCAAAATTAAATCGGGCAAAGAACAGAGACCACCTGGCCTGGCGAGGATTCAGCCGTTGGGCAGACTGGAGGTAGGAGAGGTTCTTGTGATCGGTGTAAATAATAACTGGAAATCTTGATCCCTCCAGCAGATGCCTCCATTCCTCAAGTGCTAATTTAATGGCTAGAAGCTCTCGATCCCCGATGGAGTAGTTCCTCTCCGCCGGAGAGAAGGTCCTAGAAAAAAAACCACAAGTAACAGCATGCCCGGAAGAATTTTTTTGTAGAAGGACAGCTCCAGCTCCCACTGAGGAGGCATCAACCTCCAATAGGAAGGGTTTGGAAGGGTCAGGTCTGGAGAGCACGGGAGCCGAAGAAAAGGCAGACTTGAGCCGTTTAAAGGCGTCTTCCGCTTGAGGAGGCCAAGACTTGGGATCGGCATTTTTTTTGGTTAAAGCCACGATAGGAGCCACAACGGTAGAAAAATGTGGAATAAATTGCCTGTAATAATTGGCGAACCCCAAAAAGCGTTGAATAGCACGGAGTCCGGAGGGGCGTGGCCAATCTAAGACGGCAGAGAGTTTGTCTGGATCCATTTGTAGTCCCTGGCCAGAGACCAAGTATCCTAGGAAAGGAAGAGATTGGCATTCAAACAGACATTTCTCTATTTTGGCATAGAGTTGATTGTCACGAAGTCTCTGAAGAACCATACGGACATGCTGGCGGTGTTCTTCTAGATTGGCAGAAAAAATCAGGATATCGTCCAGATATACAACGACACAGGAGTATAAAAGATCACGAAAAATTTCATTAACAAAGTCTTGGAAGACGGCAGGGGCGTTGCACAGGCCAAAGGGCATGACCAGATACTCAAAGTGTCCATCTCTGGTGTTAAATGCCGTTTTCCACTCATCCCCCTCTCTGATGCGAATGAGATTATAAGCACCTCTTAAGTCCAGTTTGGTAAAGATGTGGGCACCTTGGAGGCGATCAAAGAGTTCAGAGATGAGGGGTAGGGGGTAGCGGTTCTTAACCGTGATTTTATTAAGACCGCGGTAGTCAATGCAAGGACGTAGGGAGCCATCTTTTTTGGACACAAAGAAAAATCCGGCTCCGGCAGGAGAGGAGGATTTACGGATAAAGCCCTTTTTTAAATTTTCCTGGACGTATTCAGACATGGCAAGAGTCTCTGGGGCGGATAGAGGATAAATTCTGCCCCGGGGTGGAGTAGTGCCCGGGAGGAGGTCGATAGGACAATCATAAGGCCTGTGAGGAGGTAGAGTCTCAGCTTGTTTTTTGCAAAAAACATCCGCAAAGTCCATATAGGCCTTAGGGAGACCGGTCACCGGAGGAACCACAGAGTCACGGCAAGGGTTACTGGGAACCGGTTTTAGGCAGTCCTTGGAACAAGAGGGCCCCCAACTCTTGATCTCCCCAGTGGACCAATCCAGGGTTGGGGAATGAAGTTGAAGCCAGGGAAGTCCAAGGAGAATTTCAGAAGTGCAATTGGGGAGGACCAAAAGTTCAATCCTCTCGTGGTGAGATCCGATGCACATTAGAAGGGGCTCCGTGCGGAAACGTATGGTACAGTCCAATCTTTCATTGTTTACACAATTGATGTAGAGGGGTCTGGCGAGACTGGTCACTGGGATGTTGAACCTGTTGACGAGAGAGGCCAAAATAAAATTTCCTGCAGATCCGGAGTCCAAGAAGGCCATAGTAGAGAAGGAGAAGGCAGAGGCAGACATCCGCACAGGCACAGTAAGACGTGGAGAAGCAGAGTAGACATCAAGGACTGTCTCACCTTTGTGCGGAGTCAGCGTACGTCTTTCCAGGCGGGGAGGACGGATAGGACAATCCTTCAGGAAGTGTTCGGTACTAGCACAGTACAGGCAGAGGTTCTCCATGCGGCGTCGTGTCCTCTCTTGAGGTGTCAGGCGAGACCGGTCGACCTGCATAGCCTCCACGGCGGGAGGCACAGGAACGGATTGCAGGGGACCAGAGGAGAGAGGAGCCGAGGAGAAGAAACGCCTCGTGCGAACAGAGTCCATATCCTGGCGGAGCTCCTGACGCCTTTCGGAAAAACGCATGTCAATGCGAGTGGCTAGGTGAATGAGTTCATGTAGATTAGCAGGGATTTCTCGTGCGGCCAGAACATCTTTAATGTTGCTGGATAGGCCTTTTTTAAAGGTCGCGCAGAGGGCCTCATTATTCCAGGATAATTCTGAAGCAAGAGTACGGAATTGTACGGCATACTCGCCAACGGAAGAATTACCCTGGACCAAGTTCAACAGGGCAGTCTCAGCAGAAGAGGCTCGGGCAGGTTCCTCAAAGACACTTCGGATTTCCGAGAAGAAGGAGTGTACAGAGGCAGTGACGGGGTCATTGCGGTCCCAGAGCGGTGTGGCCCATGACAGAGCTTTTCCAGACAGAAGGCTGACTACGAAAGCCACCTTAGACCTTTCAGTGGGAAACTGGTCCGACATCATCTCCAAGTGCAGGGAGCATTGGGAAAGAAAGCCACTGCAAAACTTAGAGTCCCCATCAAATTTATCCGGCAAGGATAGGCGTAAACCAGAAGCGGCCACTCGCTGCGGAGGAGGTGCAGGAGCTGGCGGAGGAGATGATTGCTGAAGCTGTGGTAGTAACTGCTGTAGCATAACGGTCAGTTGAGACAGCTGTTGGCCTTGTTGCGCTATCTGTTGTGACTGCTGGGCGACCACCGTGGTGAGGTCAGCGACAACTGGCAGAGGAACTTCAGCGGGATCCATGGCCGGATCTACTGTCACGATGCCGGCTGGCAGGAGGTGGATCCTCTGTGCCAGAGAGGGATGGCGAGGACCGTGCTAGTGGACCGGTTCTAAGTCACTACTGGTTTTCACCAGAGCCCGCCGCAAAGCGGGATGGTCTTGCTGCGGCGGTAGTGACCAGGTCGTATCCACTAGCAACGGCTCACCTCTCTGGCTGCTGAAGATAGGCGCGGTACAAGGGAGTAGACAGAAGCAAGGTCGGACGTAGCAGAAGGTCGGGGCAGGCAGCAAGGATCGTAGTCAGGGGCAACGGCAGGAGGTCTGGAACACAGGCTAGGAACACACAAGGAAACGCTTTCACTGGCACAATGGCAACAAGATCCGGCAAGGAAGTGCAGGGGAAGTGAGGTGATATAGGGAAGTGCACAGGTGAGCAGACTAATTGGAACCACTGCGCCAATCAGCGGCGCAGTGGCCCTTTAAATCGCAAAGACCCGGCGCGCGCGCGCCCTAAGGAGCGGGGCCGCGCGCGCCGGGACAGGACCGACGGGGAGCGAGTCAGGTACGGGAGCCGGGGTGCGCATCGCGAGCGGGCGCTACCCGCATCGCGAATCGCATCGCGGCTGGAGGCGGTATCGCAGCGCCCCGGGTCAGTGGATCTGACCGGAGCGCTGCAGTGAGGAGAGTGTAGCGAGCGCTCCGGGGAGGAGCGGGGACCCGGAGCGCTCGGCGTAACAGTGTGTAATGTGTGTGTCTATATGAGATTATATTAGGTATACTGTACATATAGAAGGTTGCTGCAGCACTCTTGGTCAAAAAATGGAGACTCTTAGAGCCCTTGCTGATCAAAATGTGCCCCTCAGGTGAGTACAGGGAACATGTTAGGGTCCCATCTGAAGTGACTAAGAACAAAAGGAAAAGCGCTCCTAGTGTGACAACGTAACATATACCGTGTGAGATTCAAAAGCAAATATGCTCATCGAGTAGAGTTGTACTGCGACCAAGTACAACTATGGTGTAAGCGTGGAATTAACCCTTGATGGGCGACGCTCGGCAGCCGCTCCTGACAACACAGGTGAAGCACTCAGACGGATCCCTCCAAGGAACAGCACAGGATAGAGCAGGCGCACACAACTCCAAAGGTAATTTACCCAGCATGCCTTTGTGTGTTGTGTGCGCCTGCTCTATCCTGTGCTGTTCCTTGGAGGGATCCATCTGAAGTGAGGACACCTCGGCGTTAAGTGCCTAGAGTGCTGCTGCAACCTTTGTTCTGTATACTTTGTATTTTCACACTAGTGTGCACCTGTGTATTAGATAGTTGTGCTGGTTATTTTTGTGTTTTTTGTTTTCTATAGATATATGTGTGTGGTGGCCCAGTATGGGAGGTGTTACCCCATACCCTTGCTGTCCTGTCAGGCAGCCTCCCTTCAGTGTCCCCTGGGTCCCCCTTGCACTTGTCCCCCCATGTACATATGTTTACCACGTATTATACTGTGTAATGTGAGAAGAAATCGCTGTCACTTTAAGACTGTTTAACATGTGAGTTGTCATGTGATTGTTACCCAGGAGGTATCAGTGACCAGGTGACCTAGGGTTGACCAATGGGATCCCACCAGAGTCTGCCCCATATAAGCCCTGGCTGGAGTCTCTGCTCCCTCTCTTGGAGGTAGAGTTCTTATTACTGAGGTGCAGTGCAGTCGAGTCTAGGAGTCTCTCTGGAGTCATAGGAGCCTCAAGTCAAGTCTGCAGCCACAGTCACAGCATTGTCAGTCACAAGTCAGTCAAGTCAAAGTCATTTGTCAAGTCAGAGTGGCCTGCACTAAATTGTCCCATTCTACTACAAGTCCCAGCAAGCCCTTAAAGGAGAACTCCAGACCATAAAAATTGTCCCCCATAGTGCCGGCCATAAAAAAAATAAAGATGTACATACCTTCCTTCGCTCCCCTGGGGCCTCCGGTAACCGTCTCCGGTCTCCGCCGCGATCCACTTCCTGGTTGCCGGTGGTTGGATGAATCAGCCAATCACCAGCCGCAGCGCAGTCCCACTCGGCCGGTGATAGGCTGAGCAGCAGTGTGAAAACACTCCAGGACACAAAATTCCTCACTACAACGGCGGTATACCTTCAGGTGGTATTGAGGATAAACCATGCCCTGGCATCACAAATACAAGGGGTTAATGTCATCTGCCCCTAGAGGGCAGATGGCATTAAAAAGTATTTAAAGCGTATGGTTTATAGTGAATTTTATATGGATATTGTGTATATGTTTGTGTGTTGTTTAATGTTTACTGTTTCAAGAAAGAGCTGGTCCCAATACTATCTTTGCCCCCCCCCCAGTGGTTGTAATGTGGATTGCAGTCTTGTGGTTTCGTTTTTTTTCCTTTTTTTTTTATAAACTAATGTCACTTTTCTTGCATTTGTCTCCTTTTATAAAAAAGAGAAGGGGTCGTTATTTTTTTTGAGAAACCAAGACACAGGTGTCACAAAGCCTCAGTGTGTATCACCCGTCAGACACATTGCTGATGTTTCCTGTGAATGAGAATATTTCCTGAGGAAAGTGTCTGAGAATCATCAGTCTACAGCTCCACGAGCCATGGCCGCCGCTCTGTGCATGGTATATACTCTGGGGTATCTGATGAGTAAGGAAAATAATTCATGTATAATATATCCATCTATCTATCTATCTATCTATCTATCTGATATCTATCTCATAACTATCTATCTATCTCATATCTATCTATCCCATATCTATCGATCTCATATCTATCTATCTCATATCTATCTCATAACTATCTATCTATCTTCTATCTATCTATCTATCTCATATCTATCTCATATCTATCTATCTCATATCTATTTCATATCTATCTATCTATCTCATATCTATCTATCTATCTATCTATCACATATCTATCTCATATCTATCTATCTCACATCTATCTATCTCGCATCTATCTATCTATTCCATATCTATCTATCTCATC